>NC_092209.1:997817-1052275 GCF_043381705.1 Parasteatoda tepidariorum
GGTTTTGAATACAGATAGTATATATATATATATATATATAAAGAGTTATCTCTAGGAATATAAAGAGGCAAGGATCTTCCTCAGAGAAAAAAGCACTTGGAGTTTAAAGGGGCACTCACTTAACACCATAAACATTTATCAAAATGTGTAATATTATATAAAAACTGCATTTGATTCTCAACAATTTCCAAAAAATTTTTTTAATAAATAATTTTAAAATTTAAAATCACTTAAACATTTCCTTAGTATGCCCTTCGAAGAACGAGAAATGTATTTAAATTTGACCAGTTGAGAATAATCCTGACAAAATAAATATTTGCTTTAGTTATCAAAATTAAATCAATAATTATAGATAATTTTACCAGTGTGTATTCATTTAAACAGTGAATTAATTTTTTTTAAATGAAATGTGAATAAAAAGGCAGTGTTTCTAAGGGATGGCGGTTTATTTTTACGAAATGTAAAGAGGGCGCATCAAAGGGCAGGCAAGGTGGATCGCCCTTCTAAAAACGCTTAAAGTATACATATATATACATATATATCTGAGATGGGCATTTGTCTTTCAGAATAATGAATAAAGATTTATTCATTAGTCAAGAATAACTGAATAATTTCATTGCTCAAGAAAAATGGACACAGACTACTCTAATTGATTACGATTGTGACAATTGCAAATGAGACGTATATGGTAATAAACTACTTGTAATTATTTTTATAAGTTACAAGAAAAGATTTAAGATAAAAAGTGATTATGATTACCTGTAATCACGAGATGCGATAACTGGTATATGGTTACAAGTGGTCGAAATCTTTTATTTTAAACAATCAATCTAATCAATATGTACGATTATAAGCAGTCATTTTTACCATCAATCATAATGTAACGAATAATTGTAAAAATAGTTACTGCGCAAATACATAAATATGCTTATGCGCATATGCACGAGCGAGCACTGTATATAAATACTTGCATGACTAAGTAAAAGAAGTTGAATGCCTATATGCATTGTATATCAGTACATAGTATATAGTACATAGTATATCAATACTTACGTACATTGTATGTTCAAGTGTACATGCATACGTAAGTAGGACATACAATGTATGTTGAAAGCGGCGGCCGAATCAGATCTCACCATCAGTTGCCTAATTCTTTTATCAAAAATGATATTCTTCGAAAGACCGGGGATTTGTGGCAAGGTGAGTGGGACTCCACACAAAACGGCTATGTAACAGAGAAGTTTTTTCCATCAGTGTAAGAAAGAATGACCCCAAAGTTCATTCCTAATTTTAAATTCACACAAATCTTATCCGGACACGCTCGTTGTAAAGAATACCTACATAGATTCAAGCACGTAGAATCTCCACTCTGCAGCTGTGACCAAAATAAAATTCAAAATATTGAACATATTTTATTCTCCTGAAATGAATTAGACTCTCATCGTAGTGAACTTTTCAAACATGTAATCACTAGTGGATTACAATGGCCACCAAACTGTCATACTCTGATCAATACTGACTGCCTACCAATTTTTAAAAAGTTTGTTCGTAATATTCCTTTTCTTTCTTTTTGATTTTACTTCTCTGCTTTTATATTTTATTTCTGTATTTCATTTTGTATTTTTGATCTAAATTAGTTATTCTTATTCTTCAATGCATGTATTATAACTCTTGTTATGGAGTATGCTGGAAATAAATATTTAAAAAAATTTCCTTTAGTCATGTTTCAAAAGAATAATATGTGTTTCACGAGCAATGTCAGTTCAGCAGCAATTTTATGATTCAGCCAATTGTATTTTTATTTTCATTTTTGAATTATATTTTGAAGAAGCATTTTAGCAATTATTATCCTGCTCTCGTTTCATCAGTTCTTATGATCCTGCTCGGCTGTAAAATGATGCAGTCGGACCGAGCAGGGAAACAGGCACAGGATTTTAATGAAATCAGATGTATTTTATTTAGATCATGTTCTTGTGGAAGACCAGCAAAAAGTGATGTTAACTCCATTCAGGATCAGTCTTTCTGGTAGGGAAAATCATGCAAAAATCCAAAAATGTCTCTATTTAGGGAATAGAGGGAAATCTTAGAAATTACTTTTGGTTTATGAGCTTGCTCGAGTGATTCTCACGGCTTAAAAAGGAAAAAAAGTCTCTACGTAAATTTATGATAGTTGGGACAAAAATAGAATTAGAAACAGGATGTAGCTATTGAAAGTGTGAGAAAGCAATTCGACTTGAATAATTAATTACTAATAAAGTAGGAGTTGTTTTATAGCAGAGAAACTAGCATAAAAAGATTAATAGAAGCTTTTTATGTTACATCCCCCCTCGCCGAAAAATTTTAACTAATATCTAAAAATTTTAAAAATTATCCCTTTGTAAAACTTTCCCTATGATGACACAATTAAAATAAAAGGAATTAAATTGCAATTTTAGCAAGATATAAAGTAACATGAATTACAAAAAATACACATTAGTTCACAATGAAAAAAATTTTTTTTTTCTTTCATAAAGTGTTCAAGGAAGAAAAAAAATTTGAAGTAACGCTACCATCAAATTGAAGTGTTAAATCTTCATTTTCAATAGTTTTTTGTGATTAAGCTTTTTCAGTCCTTCTTGATAATCACAGTAAATAAAGTTATTCCTCATACTAACACAATTTAAGCAAACTTTTCACTTAGATAAGAAATTCTATAAAAATTTTCTAAAAATGCAAATATTAAAAAACATGAAAATACAAGTGATATAAGATATAAAAATATAAATTGACACTTTTTGTCAAAAAAATTTCAATCTGAAATTTGTATTCTGTATTGTACACTTTGAAAATAAAATGCAAAAAAAAATGACACTGGTAAGTCTGATGTTACTCTTACCTTTTGGGGTTCAATTCTTGTTGTCTCCATATCATATTTATTTTTAGCAAAAATATCTAAAAAATCTTCTAAAATTTCCTGAAGCTGGGAATTTTTTTCATCATCTTGAATTTGCATAATTCTATCAACATGATTCTGACAACGTTGCGTGCCATTATCACATTCAGTCTCAAGAACATTTGAAAACTCAAGATTATTTTCAGTTTTGCTATTTAAATCTTTATTTTTAAGTCTACTTTTTGTTTTATTTTTCTTAGAATTCTCTTTGTTTACATTTTTATTTTTGTTTATTTTCACGTCCAAAATCTTATTTTCCATAACAAATTCTTCCTTTTGTTTATTTTTATTTGATTTAACATTTTTTCTTTTATTTCTACTTTCCTTATTTTTATTCTTAGCTTTATTTTCTTTATTGGTATTTTTGTTGCAATCATTAACCTGGATTTCAGGAGAAATGTGTAAAGACAAGTTGCTTTTATAATCCGAAAAAGTGATCAGTTTTCTCTGATTTTGCATTACAACTTGTTTATCACAATCAATCACAAATTTAAACCCATTACATTCCTTTAAACCCAATATGGCATAAGGTAGATCAGTATTTAAAATATAAAATTCCACTGACCTAGCTATATTTCCAATTTTTAAATTTAAAGTACAAGTTTGGTTAAGTTGCAAAATACCTTTTGTTTGCTTTACATTAACAAAGTTTTTTCTTTCTTTTTGGACATTAAGTTTTTCAAAATTTTTGTTGGGATGATATTTAAAATACTACCTGTATCAATGTTTAACAGGATAGTTTTATTTGTCAAAATCGGGTATTTGTCACTTTTATAGTTTTCATCTTTATTTTGTATATATCCAGTTACTATTAATTGACAATTTTGTTTTTGGTCACTTTCTTGTTTAGGCTGAGTTTGATTCTCAACCACAAAAGATTGTATAGTAATTCCATAGCACATTCACAAGGTTTTCTATAATTTACGATCTTTCTTATTTCTATAACTCAAGGAATTGCTGAATGTTAAGTGGCATTTTAAAAACATTGAAATATGTTAGTTTTAAGAATAAGATATTGAATTTTTTTATTTTTAATGGCGGGCACTTGGGGTTTGTCCCATTGGCCACAGAAATGCCAGAACTGCTACTCTCTTTTCGCCACGGCGGTGGAGCAGCATCGCCCACGTCACACAGCCACAAACCCGTTTACAGGGAAGGTCACATTCACACAAAGGAGAAAGGACATAGAACACAGAGAGAGAAAGAAACATCCATGCCCTGAGCAGGATTCGAACCCGCGGTCAATGGCTCCGCAGTCAGACTAAGATATTGAAATAATATATTGCATATTGTACGATTCATTGTTTAAAAAATCACTTCATTCTGCTAGATATTTAGGTTAAATGGTTTTCCTTGGATAAAGATGATTTGCAAATAGCATCCTCATGTTTCGATACATTCTAATACTTAAGTTCGTAAATTCACCATAAAATGTCGCACAGCATGTTCGTCAATTACGATATGCTACATTTACCACCAAATAACGCTACTATGATTTTTTGATGTTGTTTTCTCATGTATATCTGATACGATACTCTCTTTTTAAACAGAGTTCGCAAGGTCCTTAAGATACTGAAATGGGGGCATAAAAACTTAAAAGATAAAATATTCAATTTCATTAACCCAAAATATCTGGTCTCAAAATTTTAGTTTTGAAGTTAAAGATAACTTTAATAGTTACAGTATTGATTCTACTGTTCTCTTGGGTTTTTAAAGATCACATGAAACCTGTTAAAATATTAAAATGCATATGTTTACTTTCACGAGCGTAAAATCCTTATCAAAGTAATGACCCAAATGTAAAACAGTATAATTCATGATAAAAATTTCACTGGCTTCCAAAAATATGAAGAGGGAAATAAAAGTCGACATGTTTCGAGCATTCAAATATAAGCTCCCATTTTCAAGATTTATCAGGCGTGAATGACTTGTGACTTTAATTATTCGAAGCTCAAAACATGTCTAATTTTGTTATCATCTATCACTTTTTAAATCAATGAAGTTTTTATATTTTCGATTCAGTTTCTTGGGTTTATCCATTTAGTAACACAGCATATTAAATTATTTCACTCGATATTAAAATAAGTTTTATGTAAGCTACAGGCATAGGTTCTTAGATTGAAAAAATAATAATTGGTCACCACTTTCTAAAAGAGTCAATGGAGTAATTTTTTTAAAGTCTTTTGAAAAGGTATTTTTTATTTATAGAGTCCAAAGTTTATTCTACATGTATTTTACTTTATTTATACTTTAGGCGTATTTCTAACAAGTTTATTTTTACACCCTTATTTGCTTAAAAGTATTAAATAATTTGCTTAAAATAAATTATTCAAGCTATATGATTGAATGCATTTATAGTAGAATAGTAAACAGGGGCTTCAATCATCATCCTAGTTGGCCAGATAGCCCAATCAAGAAAATCAGACACCACCGAATCAGCTCTCAACCACGACCTTCCCCGCTTTCTTGTTTCAGTGGGTCTAAAAAGCAATATCTTCTTCATTATTTTGTCGAATCACATGAACCCTCTAATTCATTCTTATTTTTATGTATGTAAAAATATCAGGTTGTTTATAAATCTTTCAGTACAAATCTTAATAACAAGTTACAATTTAGTGCAAATCTTTATAAATCTTTCAGTGCAGTTCAAAGTTAAATCTCATTTTCGGGTTATTGTTTTTCTTTACATCACCAAGTATACTGCGCAAAATCTTTCTCTCAAATATAGAGATACAATTTTCCTCCAGTTTTGTCATTGTCCACTATTTGTGAGTCAACAAATGGTAACAGCCTGAGAAATAAAATTCTCTATCTCCCTCTCTCTCTATACACTAAATAGTCAAATTCAATATTTCGTTTTAATTCAGATAAAAGGTCACGTGATTTATTTTTCGGAGAGATAAACAGTTAATAATGGCTGGAGTTAAAGATTTTTTTCCCATCATACTCGCATCATCCTAGTATGTATATATATATATATGTGTGATTCTCACGAAATATGACAATTCACAGTCATATTTCGTGATCTAATACTATGCTACCAAATCCAAATCCAAGATCTAATACTATGCTACCAAAAGAACTTTTTTAGAAAAATTAATAAATATCATTGTTGTTAGCATTTTAATATGACTTTGCACTAGCATTGACTGTTTTGTATATTTAAAAAATTGAATTGAATATCAAAATGTCATTTTCCTGGTATGTCTTAAACAATATTTCCAATAATAACTACATTCAAAACTTCTCATACATTTTTCAATATCTAATATTTTTTTATCTCAATCGTTGCAAGCACTTCTAGAATATAAGCAGAGATTATTATTTCCAAAGATTTTGTTGAAAATAATTTTTTTTATCAGTAATTTGTTTATCACATGAAAATCAGTCATTTTACTGGCCACTTTTTTTAGTAATTTATAACCAAAATAGATAGCTCCAGAAATCAATTTCTTAGGTTATGAGAGTGATTAGAATATCATCCTATCTGAATATACCTAATAGCAGGAATTAAAAACCAACTTTCTGAGTCAAAATGTACTTCAAAAAATTTTACATTGTGAATAGGTTTTTATGCTGCCATTTTTCTGTCGTCTTGAAATAATTAATAACATAAACTNACAATTTACAGTTTCTTGCTCCAAGATCTAATACTATGCTACCAAAAGAACTTTCTAAGAAAAATTAATAAATATCATTGTTGTTAGCATTTTAAAATGACTTTGCACTAGCATTGACAGTTTTGCATATTTAAAAAATTGAATTGAATATCAAAATGTCATTTTCCAGGTATGTCTTAAACAATATTTCCAATAATAACTAGCTTCAAAACTTCCCATACATTTTTCAATATCTAATTTTTTTCATCTCAACCGTTGCATACATTTCTAGAATACATGCAGAGGGTATTATTTCCAAAAACTTTGTTTAAAATAATTTTTTTCTGTCAATAATTTGTCTGTCACAGGAAAGTCCGTCATTTTCCTTGCACTTTTTTTAGTAATTTATAACCAAAATAGATAGCGCCAGCAATCAATATCTTAGGCTAACAGATTGATTAGAATACCATCCTATCAGAACATGTCTAATTGCAGGAATAAAAAACCAACTTTCTGAATCAAAATGTATTTCAAAAATTTTTGCATGGTGAGAAAGTTTTAATGCTGTCATTTTCCTGTCCTCTTGAAATCATTAATAACATAAACTATTTACATCCACCTTAGTTATTTCAAGAAAACCTGATGTTTTCTGCGGAAAGTAAACGTCTTAGACCAAAATCTTAAATTATTGTGATGTTAAATGCTGTAAAATGACGAAATTGTCCTCATCCTGGCTGTCATTTTCCTTTCTTATAAATTCCAGGATATTAACGCAGTTATAAGAAATTTTTTTAAACACTATAATATAAAGAGAGGGTAAGCAAGTATTAACCTAATACCCAGTTTATGAAAGATTGTAATATGCTCGCATGTAATTAAAGTTATTTAATTATTTAATGATTGACTATTATACATAATTTTATTCTGTACATAACAACAACAACAACAAACATTTCTGATTCTTTCTAAAGTAATTAATTTAAACAATTCATAGTTCATCTAACGCAAAGGCTTTAGGTTATTTATTTTCCAAAACACAGATAGTTAAAAATATAATGAATAAACTGAAAACATCACTGTACAATTTAATTCTGTCATAGTCCTTAAACGTTGCTTGGGTGTATAAATTAAGGAATGTAATAAAATGATAAAATAAAATGATTTGAAATATTTTAGATTTCAATAATATTATAAAAAAATTTCCGATGTAAATTATTCTGAAATTAATTTTAATGTAATTTTTTATAAAATTAATTAAAATTAAGATTGTAGGAGAAGTTTTTGAAGCAGTTCATAAAGATATTAAAGTTAACTATATTATTCGTGCTGGCAAATAGACTGCTAATCACTTTAAGTGGCTCGGGAAAAAAGACTGTGTCAAAATTTCTTAGAATATCACAAATTCAAAAATGTCTGCTTCTTACCCAATATCTCCCAGGCATTTTGCTTCTTCTGCAAGCTTCAAGATTATTGAAATTTTACAAAGTTTTTTTGTTTTCTTTGTCTTAACTATTTCTCTGCAAATTAAAGTGTAGTAAAATTAAAAACTAACTCATTATGTGTATTTCTTTCTCACTTAAATTATATTTTACTAATTTATTAAAATTGCTCACAACAATTATTTTTGGAATTTTTTTACATAAAAAAGTTAAAACTAATTTCTCAACTTTGTCTTTTTTGAGTTTCTTAAGTTGAGTTACTTACTATTAGCTTAAAATGACTGTTTTCTTCACTTCAAAGCTAATATGTCATTTTCCTGGCATTCAAAATTTGGTGAATTGTTTTCTTGAGCAAATGTCAATAAACAACAATGCTATCTGTAAGATATTAATAAATGTAACTAAATGAATATACAAAAAAAATTATTTTGAAGACTTTAAATTTGAAGAAAGTTTTTTTCCAAATTGTCATGTTTCCAAAGAATCACCTATATATGTTTTCGATTTCACGAGTTTATGATTCCAAGATGCCAAGATGATGTTATGATGCCAAGATTTGAAACATAGATATGGAAAGATAATAGACTCCGAGAAACAAAACAAATCATGAATCCACAACTGAAGCAGATGCGTTTCCAACAACAAGAAGTTTCATTTTTAAAAAAGGTGAAGAAACTGCAGACTTTTCGGAATCATTTTATAATGGGAAGGGAAACAAATATTTCTGTAAGGAAAAAAAAAAGCAGCGCATTTTTAAGATTTGTACCATTCGATAAATAATGAGTAGCCCAAAAAGTAGCGGGTAGCCCACATTCGATTTTCAGTAGCGGGGACTCTTAAAAGTAGTCCAATCCCCTACTTGTAGCTCAATCTGCCAACACCATATATGGCAGTACTTTTACTTTCGTTACTTGTACCGGCGGTACAAGTAAAAAGTACGTACTTTTACTTGTACTTCGTTACTTTTTAAATTNATTATTTTGAAGACTTTAAATTTGAAGAAAGTTTTGTTCCGAATTGTCATGTTTCCAAAGTATCACCTATATATCTTTTCGATTTCACGAGTTTATGATTTGAAACATAGATGTGGAAAGATAATAGACTCCGAGCAACAAAACAAATCATGAATCCACAACTGAAGCAGATGCGTTTTCAACAACAAGAAGTTTCATTTTTAAAAAAGGTGAAGAAACTGCAGACTTTTCGGAATCATTTTATAATGGGAATGGAAAAAAAATATTTCTGTAAGAAAAAAAAAAGCAGCGCATTTTTAAGATTTGTACCATTCGATAAATATTGAGTAGCTCAAAAAGTAGCGGGTAGCCCACATTCGATTTTCAGTGGCGGGGACTCTTAAAAGTAGTCCGATCCGCTACTTGTTGCTCAATCTGCCAACACTGGACCAGAGAGAGTGAGCCACGATTTCAACGTGCTTCAAACCTATATGTTAGGGAAAATCTTGCAAAGAAAATCCGTAAAATGTCTCAATTTAGGGGAAGAGGGAAATCTTAGTAATTACAATTGATTTATTAAATAGGTCGTGCGATTCCCGCAAAAGAGTAAAGGGAAAAATTTCTTACTTTTAATTAATGCATGCTTGAGCCAAAAATAGATTTAAGGACAGGATGTCAATTTAAAAGTGTGAGAAAGTGTTTCGATTAGAATAATAAAAAAAAAGAAAAATATTTACAGAAAGGAAATAACATAAAAAGATTAATTGAAGCTTTTTATGTTACATCTCCCCAGCTCAGAAAATTTTTAGCTAATATCTAAAAATTTTAAAAATTATCTATTTGCAAAACTTCCCCTATTACTATAGAAGTACAATTAAAATGAAAAGAATCAAATTTGCAATTTTAACAAGATATAAAATAATATGACTATAAAAATACACCTTTGCACACATGTTAAAATAATAACATAATTAAAGTGTTCGAGGAAAAAAAATTTGCAGTAGCGCTACCAGCAGACTTAAAAGTTTGATTTTCATTTTTAATAGTTTTTGAGACTTTTTAATCAATTTAAAGTCGTTTGTTTGAAAAACACAAGAAAATTATTCCTCATAATAACGCAATTTAAATAAACTCTTTTATCAAGATATAAACTTTCTCAAAATGCACATATTCAAAAACATGAAAGATAAAAATAGGAAAATACAAGTGATGAGATATAAAAAGAGAAATTGACACTTTTTGTTGAAGAAAAAATTTTAATCTGAAACTTTGACTTCAGTATTGTACACTTTGTTCGAAAAAATTTTTTAAAAAAAACTGACACAGTGGTTGTTATTCTGAAGTTAAAGACTTCAGTGTTTTTAGGGGAATTTTTGTTGGATTAGGGGCTGTATTCCCCAAAAGGAGGAAAACAGTCCATAATCTCAACAATGATGTACTGGAAGATCTTAGTTTCAACAAAATGCTTATCTTTATAAATTTTTTTTTTTATCCATTTATGGTTTTTACCACAAAAAAGAGAGAGAGAGGGAAAAAAAGACTATCATCGCCTCATCTCAATGGGTAAACGCTGAATTTGAAGAAAATTTGAAGGGTCAGATCTTCAAGAAAAGAGGGGACAACACGTTCCATTGAACCATGTGTAATTTTATGTCATAATCGGTATATTTAAATTTACTTTTAACAATGAAAATCCATTAAAGTATTAAATTTAGTATAAAGATAATTAATTCTATTATTAATCCAGAATATTATTTAAGTCATTACGTGTGTTTTTCTGTTCGTGACATGATTTCAGTTTGTCAGGTGGGTGGTACCTTCGTAATTTTGATATACAAAGTGCGTTCTGAAAGTAATGCGCATGATTTTATTGTGACGCGACTATTGATCGCAGCGCACTCAGAATGGTCAAAAAATGTGGTGGAGGATTTGTCCTTCCAAACAAGCCTGGTCTCAGGTCTCTCCGAGCAGTAAGAGCTGTAGGACGTGTCTTCGCGCAAAGACTTTTTTTCGATCGAGTCACGGCGTGATGGAGTGTTCGTTCGTTCACTGGAACGTGATGAAGTTCGTACGCGATAAAGTTTTGTGTGCGACTTGGAAAGAATGTGACGGAAATTCATCACATGCTTCAAGGCGACTTTAAGGAGGAATGCATTTCGAGATCTCAGTGTGGAAAGTGGCACAAGGCCTCCAAGAAGGGTCGGGAGAAGGTCACCGACGAGCCTTGTTCTGGACGCCCAACAACAGCCCGACCAGATGAAAACGTCCAGCATGTGCGTGAAGTTTTGAAGTCAGACAGTCGGTAAAGCATTCAGATAATCGCTAACACCCTAAACTTGTCAAAATGTGTGGTACATGGGACTGTGACGGAGGATTTGCAAATGCGAAAGGTCTGTGCGAAGCTTGTGCCGAAGGTGTTGGAGGACCAAAAAGAAGTTCGAGTTTTGTGCAGGGAAGAATTACTGGAATTGATGAGTTGGTGCCCCAGCCTCCCTATAGCCCTGACTTGGCGCCGTGTGACTTTTTTTGCTCCCCCGACTGAAAAGAGAGCTGAAGGGAAAGCACTGGGAGTCGGTGGAGAATATCCAAACTCTTGTTACAAGGTTCCTGAGAGGCATTCCTGTCGAGGAGTTCCGTGGTGCCTTCCAGACGTGGCAGAATCGTCTCCGCAAGTGTATTGATGCACAAGGGAACTATTTTGAAGAATTTTAACCATTTGTACCCATAGGATCAACAAATCTATTTTTCCCAGAAAATGCTCATTACTTTCAGAACGCACCCTGTATGAACTATTTCTGTATTTTCTTAACAATGAATATTCTTTTCATTTATTTTATAATTTACATCAGAANAGGTGGCACAAGGCCTCCAAGGAGGGTCGGGAGAAGGTCACCGACGAGCCTTGTTCTGGACGCCCAACAACAGCCGACCAGATGAAAACGTCCAGCATGTGCATGAAGTTTTGAAGTCAGACAGTCGGTAAAGCATTCAGATAATCGCTAACACCCTAAACTTGTCAAAATGTGTGGTACATGGGACTGTGACGGAGGATTTGCAAATGCGGAAGGTCTGTGCGAAGCTTGTGCCGAAGGTGTTGACGGAGGACCAAAAAGAAGTTCGCGTTTTGTGCAGTGAAGAATTGCTGGAATTGATGAGTTGGTGCCCCAGCCTCCCTATAGCACTGACTTGGCGCCGTGTGACTTTTTTTTGCTCCCCCGACTGAAAAGAGAACTGAAGGGAAAGCACTGGGAGTCGGTGGAGAACATCCAAACTCTTGTTACAAGGTTCCTGAGAGGCATTCCTGTCGAGGAGTTCCATGGTGCCTTCCAGACGTGGCAGAATCGTCTCCGCAAGTGTATTGATGCACAAGGGAACTATTTTGAGGAATTTTAACCATTAGTACCCATAGGATCAACAAATCTATTTTTCCCAGAAAATGCTCATTACTTTCAGAACGCACCCTGTATGAACTATTTCTGTATTTTCTTAACAATGAATATTCTTTTCATTTATTTTATAATTTACATCAGAAATATTTTCAAGAATTATATATGGATCAGAAAAAGTTGGGGTAAGTTTCCTAATATTCTATTGGGGTATTTAAAATCTTCGTACATTACAGTATCATTAGGGGAAAATTCGATATGAGTGAATCTTGCATCATAATAAATTTTATTGTTTTCATGATACTGTTTTGTTCTTCCAACAGCAATTTTTCTAGCTCCTTCTATAGGTGGATAAATTTCTTCTGATAAAGGATGATTAAATGGGACAGTGCCAAACATTAAATAAGCTGGTGGGAAATTAGTTACCGAATGTGGAGTTAAATTATATTCTTCTGTTACTTCTTTTAATAATGTAGGCCGGTTGGTTGGTTTGAGGCCGGGATAGCCTGGTCGATAGGGAGCTGGGCTCATGTCCGAGAGTTCGTGGGTTCGATTCCCGCCGGCCGAAGACTCCCCGTGTAGTTGGTGATTGATGCATGTTAAAATTCTGTCGAGTCGCCAAGTCCTCAATGTTCCCATAACAAATCAAGATCTCTGGGGGTACTGGATTGGAGATCGATCGTTCTCTGATCCAGGTCAAAAATTACCATCTGCGGATGAATGAATGGATGTATGAATTGATCCTCCCTATTAACGGGTGTGACGTGTGTGTGGCTGAAGACGAATTCTTGGCCGTAGATGGCGCCACTGAAAAGCAAAAAACGCACCCTCTGCCTTAAATTTGCTCGATTTCACCAAGTAGGCTTGCTAGTGTGGCAAGTGGCATTAGAAACAATGTTGCGCACCATTATCACACTTAGTCTCAAGAACACTTGAAAATTCAAGATTATTTTCAGTTTTGCTATTTAAATCTTTATTTTTAAGTCTATTTTTTGTTTTATTTTTCTTTAAATTTACATCGTTTACATTTTTATTTTTGTTTATTCTCACGTCCAAATTTTCTTTACAATTCTTAACAATTTCTTTATTTTGTTCATTGCTATTTGATTTAACATTCCTTCTTTTATTTCTACATTCCTAATTTTTATTCTTAATTTTATTTTTATTATTCGTATTTTTATTGCAATTTTTAACCTGAATTTCCGGAGAAATGTTTAAAGACAAGTTGCTTTTATAATCCAAAAAAGTGATCAGTTTTCTCCTATTTTGCATTACAACTCGTTTATCACAATTGAAGAGGATTGCATTGAGGAGGATTGAATACTGAATAATATTGAGAATTCAATATTGTTCAATATTTAATCAATATTACAATAATAATTAATACTCAGAAATATTGAGGGAATCTTTACTGGCATTCTAACTATTGAGGAGGAGCGCATAGAACACCGCTTATATAGATAGCATGGTGAAAACTTCTCACATTCATAAACAACGCAAGCAGGCCTCTCAAGTAACTAAACAATCATCTTAAAACAAGTCATAAGTGTTCATATAACATTAATAACTCACGTCTTAAATGTCATTTATCAAAAATGACTGACGTTTTAGTTCGAAACATATTCTAAAGATGTCACCACTAACACGCTTGAAAAAGAGGAAAACGTGATGGACAACAAAATTTTTGTGCCTCTCTCTAATGTTTTGACTCTGTCCTGGCACTTATAAAATTAAAATAATGAAATTAAATAATTGACTCTGTCCTGGCACTTATAAAATTAAAATAATGAAATTAAATAATGTTAGAAATATTAGAAACTTTTTAGTTATGTGACTGAATGTAGCGATATGATTTCGGTCTTATTTTAATTATAATATCCTCAATAAAAATAAATCAAAAATCGGAATATTTGGATATGAACCCTTTTGTATGAATAATCCACTCAATAATATAAAAACTAACTTTTTTTCACGCATGTGTCATATTCGACAAAAAAATAAATCTCAGAAAAACAAAAAACATCGACAAAATTATCGTCTGGATGAAGTCTTTTTCTTTGCTCATTCGTTCTATCATTGTTATCTTCTGGTATTTCTTCTGGTATTATTATCCTCTGGTATCTCTTTCATTTTGATTATTATTCAAAATTAGAAGCTTTACAATAAGAATGACTGTTATTTAGGGACAATTATTGTATGATTTCATTCTTTCAAGTTAATAAAGGCTATATATATATATATATATATATATATCTCGTGCTTTAAATTTATATATATATATATATAAATTTAAAGCACGAAGAACACTTTCAAAACGACGTTTCAGGTGCTAAAGCAAATGCAAGAAAAAATAAATCCTAAAAAAAAGATCAAATTTTTAAGCTAGTATATATAAAAGAAAATAATACAAAGAGACTAAGGAAAGAAATAAAATAAAAATTATAAAATTATCAACAAAGAAATAAAAAATCGTCTAATTGCTTAAAAGCTCAAAAATATGCCAAGAAATATTTAAAGGCAATTTTAAATACGATTCACTACAAATTGAAGAAAATTGTGATCGCCGCAAGGCGATCACAGGTTACCCATTGGCAAAATGGTTGTTGTCTAATTTTTTTTGGAAAAGCAAGTTTATTGTGTTTTCATCCTGTTATTCCTGATCAGCTCTGTACACACTTTCGTAGACACATTTAAATGCAGCGCACTGTTTACTCTTGATTATTGTTGTTGAAAAGTGAGAGGACACCATGAAATCCAAACCAAGACCCATTTTGCCAACGGGCAATAATAATTTTATGAAGAACAATGTGTTATATGTTAATCGTTACAAAAAGCTTCAGAATATAGAATGCGGGATTAACAATAAGAAGTAATAAATGAGAAGTAATTTTTCTTGTTTACAAAAAGATAACCTAATTCAGTACAATAACAGTTCAAAATGCAAAGGGTTTTTATCTCTCTTGAGATCTTTAAAAAAAATTCCAATAAGAGTTTGATAATTTATATCGGGTAACACATCTGATCACTTTTCTTATTTCGTTTATTTTACTTATCCATCTTTTTTTTAAAACTTTTGTTATCAAGACAATTGCGAGACATAAAACGATGACCTGAGGGGGGGAGTTAAATTTATCGATAACTATGGATAAATAATAATTGTTTAAAGCACAAAAAGGGAAAAAATAATTGCGTATAAAGCACTTAAAGTTGCAATAACTTTCAAACAAATTGGACTATCGAAATTATAGAAAAAGAAAACAAAACATTGAATTCCAATGAATCTATGGTTGGTTGGTGCCGTATCCTCTATTGAATCATATTTCATGGTGTGCTTGAATAGTTATTGTTATTTCTATGGCATTAAAAGAATACAAATTCTCCTCTGTGGGGTAGTTTAAGAGGTGAAGGTCTGCAGCGACTGCAGGGCAGTTAAAAACATGATAGGGTGTCAGTTCCACATTAAGACAGCTGCCACAGTTTTGATATTTTCTAGTCCCATCTGTAGAAATTTTCATGTTCTTATGATGTTTTGTTCTTAGTCTGATGAGAGTAGTGGCTGTCTTCCTATCGATGTCAAGATTAGTTATTTGATCGTGGGCTTTGATTTTTAAAGGGGTGAATAGTCTTGACTTTGCAAAAGCATTTGCATCTGTCAACGTGGTTGGGATTGAATTTTGATTGAGATCTCTTGCATTTTTAGCCAAGGAATTTTTTTTCATGATTGAATCTATTGAATTCCTAATACATTTTTTACACAGCTTTGTAAGTTCAGGTTTCCAATAGTAGTAGTTTATCTACGTCACACTAGGGCTGTTTTGGTAACGATCCTGGAAACAACCATGAGGATGATTCGTAGAATTTTGATCTTCCGCTTTGGTAGTCCGACGGTTGCGCGTGAAGTCTTTAACAACTTTTTGGTAGAACTGTTTGAAAAGAACATCGGATATCGCTCATTCTTGATCAAAGGTGCCATCCACCCACAACCTGCAATTGTTTCGGTGATCTATTGCAAACCGTGAAGGGTTGGGTCCTGAACTTGTTGTATAGTTAAAATGTCACACAACATTTTCATAATTCTTCTGTCTCTATTTTATTTTTTATACAACGCTCAGGTCACTGGGTTCAGAAAATTTGATGAAATGTTGGTAAAATGTTGTGTGAAATTTCGAAAATGAAAAAAGGTGTTAAAAACTTATCAAGCTATTTGTTGAAGGAGTAGTTTTAAACAACGCAACTGCAGAAATAATTGCATTTTCCCCAAATGTTATGAGAAAGTCTAATTCGAATGTGGTAAACATTTCAAACGTCATTGGCAATTAAAAAGTATTTTTCTGAAATTTCTAAAAAAAGAATTTGAAAAAGTAAAGAATCCTCTTGTCATCTAAACCTCACTTAAAACATGCATTGTAAAAAATTGTTTACCTAACAAATAATAAAAATTTCAATTATTATTAAATTAAATAATCATTGATAATTGCTTTTAAGCTTGAGATTTTTTTTTTAATTGCTTGCTTGCACTTTCTGATTCGCTTTCATAGTACTAGAGATATAGTGAATATAGTCATATTAACAGTAAGAGGCTCGAATGGTGTACTAGTTAAACAGTTTGGAACAGATATCCAAATTTTGGCTATAATTTGAGTCAAAAATTTGAATCCGTCGTTAAAAAAATTGCTTTTGTCAAGAGAAAGTAGGTTTTCATATAATTTCATAATTTTTCTATCTCCTGCAGTGTTTAATTCATTCAAAGTCTGCTTCTTGACGTAACACCGGAACGCGAAAAAATCCGATCTTTAGATCAAAAGACATTTAGGATATTCAGTTTTTCATTTTGTTTAATTTTATTTTTAATTTAAACTTTTACTGGTCCCTAAAAAGCCCCAGTTTCTGCATGGTAACGCTTATAATTATTGCAAAAGTCTTTTATTTTTGTACGTCATAGCTAAATTTAGCAACTTTCTTTTAATTCAAAAAATATCACAGTAAAAACCGAAATTACGGGAAAATAAGAAAAGTATTAAAAACGTGTTTTAAGGTATTATTAAGCTTAAAAAATGCATAGTAATAATCTAGAATAGTTTCATATTTCCTCTATTCATGGTAGAATAGAATTAGATTTTGACAAATATGTTGCACGAATATTTTATTTAGGCAAGATCAAATATTTCACGATCAATGCCTATCACGAAATCATTATGTTGAAGTAGCTACAAGAAACCCTCCTTCTAAGTAATCATTCTCTTTAAGTGCTTTTTGAACCGTCACAAACATTTTCCGTCACTTTTGGATACAATGTAAGATTTTTGTCTTCATAATCAATGTATTTCATCGAAACCGCAAGAAATTACGACGAATTGACGCTCCGATAAATTGTGTGGGATGAACTGCTCTACGACGAATTGTCAGACAAATATTTGAAGTACGAACAAAATTTGCATTCTTACAAAGTAAGGAAAAATAAAGGTGTTATTATTTATAATAGAGCAATTCTACGAAATGTGAACCAAAATGTCAAACTTTAGCAAACATATTTTATGTAACTTTTAAACTTATTATGTATATTTTAATGTTATGCAGATTGATTTCTGTTATAATTTATTGAATATCTCGAACTCAGAACTCAATGTTTCATTTTTTTAAAAAACGATGTAAAATAAAGGCTTTGTTTAAAGATTGAACATTAGAATTTCAATTAGTAGTGAAAAATTAGTAGTGATAATATTAGAATTTCAATTGGCAAATTTTTGTAACGTCCCTATCAAAATAAACAAAAGTTTTTTTTAAAGTTTTTTTTAAAGTTTTTTGTCAAATGTTTTAAAAATCTTTTTTGTTCTTTTTGGCATTTCTAGTAACATGTTAAATGCCAAGAATTTTTTTTTCCTAGTATGAAATGTTTAAAAAAAATGGGTGCTACAGACGCAACATTTTGTGTTACAGACATAGCGTATTTGCATTTTTACATTCAAATAATTGTATTAAAAGAAATAGTGTAAATGAATTGAAAATGACTGATGAAATGACTTTATGAAATGACTGAATGAATTTTATATATATATNCATGGACAGGTAATAAAAATATAAAATTAAAACCAGGCTGTTGACTAATTTTTGTGATACTTTGCATTCTACTCTTAAATACCTTAAATATATATATATATATATATATATATATAAACCAATGATAGTGGTTCAAATTAATGACTCAAACCACCATATAATATTAGCAATCAATGCAATGAGATGATGTGTTGTTTTGGATTTTTGTTTCGGTTGGTGTTTTTGTCATAAAATAGCATATTTCATCATATTTCTATCCTTAATGTTGATTAAGTGTTTAAATTTAGCAACAGAAATGCTTCCAAATAATCGGAAATATGTACTTTTATTTCTAGTTAAATTAAGGACTAAAAAAGTTAATTAAGTTATTTTTTCTAAAAATTATAATAAACTATCAAATTTTACTTCAAATAACGATAAGAAAAAAATATATTTTTTAATTAAATTATATTGTCCGTAAAAATAGCGATACTTATGAAACTGTTCTAAATTTAAATTAACGCTCACTTAAACATTAAAGTGATTTTTTTTCCCTTGAACATTGTTTCATACAAAACGAAGCAACATCTTTATATTCGAGAATACAGAAATCAGACAAGGCTCATCAGGTGGATTTTAGTGAGAACTTCACTATTATGCACAATTGACAAATAACTAAATCATCATGTACACATCAGTTGCTTACATTGTGCGAGGAATATATTCCTATGCAATGATCACACCTTATTTGTGCCATTAGACAATTTATATTTTCAGGTCTGAAAAAACTTTCTGATCTTCAATATGCCGATATATTTTCCAGGTTACAGCGCAACAATTTAAACAGTCAAAAAGTGAGCAGATCCAAAAGGAAAAACGCAATTTTTCCGAGTTTATGACGGCATTGATAATTCCTTACGTAACGATGAATATTCATTATTTCTTATTGAATAGCAAACCTGATCAAAAAACGAACTTCTCACTTTTTTACGCAATCATTTCTTTTATAAGAAAAGTGACAAAAAGTATTCGTTCTTGCAAATGTGTTGATAAAATTCTTTCATGCTTATCAAATATGTTCTTAAAATCATTAAGACTATTTATTTTCAGTGAAAGTGATTTTTCTTTATAATCTTTACGGTTTACATTTTGTAAAAGCATCATTTAAAAACATCCGTACAAGTGACGTCCGTAACACATTAATTTGTTTTTTTCATAAATATTAAAAGTCAAAATCTTTAAAATTGGAATGTTTTTGAAAATGCCATAATTTCCGGAATATGTATTCAAGAACCAATCACCCACTGCGCAATTTTGTTATTTGTGTGAGTTACGTCCGTAACAGCAAGTTTTTACTTTTATATTTTTTTTCCTCCTTTCATGGAAGTAGAAGAGTTTCAAAGCAAGTGCTGAGGACCCCGAGAGTTTTCCCCATAAATATTAAAAGTACTTGAGGATTTTTAATTAATTTATACATATTCAAAGCCTTTAAATATTGCGTCTTCACGGTGGAATGGCCCAATAGTGTTTAGTAAAGAAAAGTAATAAAAATAGGTAATGGTTTTTATTGCGATTTTTTTCGTCAAAAAATAAAAGATTGTTTGCGTAAACATTTCCCAAAGACTATTTATTTTTCCTCTAAAGTGATGGGCAAAAAAGCCGTCGAGAAAGAAAAAAAAAGACTGCTTAAAAAGAAACGCTAGATGAAAAAGAGTGGAAAAAAAGAAACGCTGGGATAGTTTACAATTTATTCATTTTTGCATCTCCTCTCTTTATGTCGTTATTACTGAGCATCTCAAACGGATCTCGATGATTATTTTTGACATCAATTGCAATTTTATTTTTTTAAGAAACGGTAAAAGTAGTTGAGCGGGGGACGTTTTGAAGCGAATTTAAAATACGGAGTAATCATCTCCCAGAAGAGTATCCTCTTCTGTTATTGTTAATCGCAGAAGATCATTTTTAAGAACTTTTATTTTATTGATCTTAAAATAAAAGAATAAAAGTGTAACACATCTTCAGAAGAGTATTTTATATGTTGGTTGAGTTATTTCATTAAGAATTTATTTGCTTGGAAAGTTTCTGAATAATTATTTCTTCGTTTCACTCGTTCAGTGGTTGAAGCACCCTCATTTTATCTCATGATTCATTTAATGCCGATTATTTTTCTCAGCTATTCAACTATTTGGCAAACAACGATGTCGGAGGAGAGTGTTCGTGACAGGTGGAGGGATCAAATGAAGTGAGACATCTCACATTTTGTTTAAAATAAAAACATTTCAAAACATGGATTTAATATTATTATATTTTTTTTGTCACCTAAGTACTCATTTAATCATTCTTATTGTTGTGTTCACAAATAAATGTCATTAAAGCTCATAGTTAACGTTTAAAAATAAAATTTGAAATATTGAAAATGTGTGTTTGTACCTGAACTAATAGTATACGTTGATGTAATATTGCGTATTGTGTGACAAGGGGAGTATTCTAAAGTGTGACATTTCGTAACAAAGGGAAGGAGGGGGCCGAAAACTATTTTATATCCAGTGTTGAACAGCCGAATCATTTTTTAGTTTATGGCTAACAATTTTCAACTCCACAGCCTCGTTATTTTGAACCCAACTCAGAAGACAGGGAAACTCTTGGATCTTGTATTAAGACAATCAAGACTTGACGGAGATCTTATTTGATAACACTAAACCTCATTTGTGTTATGTGGAAAGAGGAACTATGGACCGCCCACGTTTAGTCCGTCAAGAGGGTTCTCCATGATCCGTCCATGATCCGTCTGCCACTTATGATACAACACTGCCACTTATGATACACTGCCAGCCGGGAGCAAAATTTCTATTGCCCAGTCATCAGTGGGATTTGAACCTAGATCACATTCGAACAAAATAGGACAAATTTTATGGTCAACCCTTCAGAAAAATATGACAGTTCTTATGATACACTTACAGTGTAAACCAACGCCTTTAATATATTTAAAATTTCTTGCTATGCAGAATGAAAAGATTATAAAAAAAAAAAGTAGTTTAGAGTTTTGATGTAAAAAGTAACGTTAAGAATTGTCCTGCAATTTTAACGAAAAATAGGGGGGGGGGTGATGGAGAATTAAAATTCTTTTAGACAGGCAAGTGATGCATTATTCCCAATTTATTTTTCCCCGTTGAATTGAATAAGAGTTTGAGACAATCGGACTAATAGTTTAGAACAGTGTTCCCCAACCTTTTTATCCTGGCGGACTTGTCAACGTTTGATAATTTTATCGCGACCCGCTGGGGGGGGGGGGGGTGATTGCTTATATTTTAGATTATTTTGATTTATTAATTTTAATTTAATTATATTTAAACATGCCTTCAAAATAAAATACAGCTACACCAAAAAATAAATATAAAATTATTTAACTTACAAGAACGTTAAATCAATTGATTTTTTTTCCATTAAAACTAATTGAAAGAGAAAATATTTGCGGTGGCTTTTTTTTTAAAACTTTTTAAAACATTAAAAAATCTATGTCACTACCTAAAAATCCATGGTCCCCTTTTTTTAAATAAATAAAATTTTAATGAAACACAAATATTTTTAATTTGGGGTATAAACCTAGGAATTTAAATTCGGTTTCAATGAGATGGGTGGCCCGGTACCATTTGATCCACGGACCGGGGGTTGGGGAACACTGGTTTAGAAGTTATAACGGTTTTAGGTACCAAAAATACATTTTGTACTTGCACGTGTCTTTGTACTTGTACTATTTACGCATCTGACGCTGCTCTCGATACAAGTCAAACATTGTTTTATAATTACTTTTTTACGTTAAATCGAATGAAACTATTTATGAATCAATAGAACGAAAAGTTCAAAAGTTTCATTTTAAAAATGACTTTTTTTAACTATTTTACTTTGTTATCAAGGGATTATATGAACATATAAATTACATTTTTTTCGATTTAACTTTTCATACTGAATTGAATGAGATTAAATTTGAGCAAAATATGATAAATTGCTTTGAAGTTTTCAGAGATTTCTTACTTATAAATAAAATTCAAAAATATTTCTTTTATGCAAAAACAAAACAAAAATTCTTCGCAATTTTTAAAATATCAGCTCTTTTAACTCAGGTTTGCGAGGACATAAGAAAACTTCATTTTTCTTTCTGAAAATGTGAGAGGCATAAATAGGTGTGAGTTCAAACTTGTACTTTTTGTACTCAAAACGTATGTAATTTCTTAACTATTCTCCTGTTATTATCGATTCAGTTCAGCATGAGTAATTGCATTCTAAAATATATGCTCAAATAACCCTATATAGCAAAATAAAAACGTGTATATAAGTACGAAAGAAATTCTTTTTATAATCGAACATCCTTACAAAATTTGAACTATTCGTTTTCTTGAGTTGCTAGTATAGTGTCATTTGATTGTCTTTTTTGTGAACCCTTATAACTTTTAAACTAATAGTCCAATCGTCTAGGAATTGGTTTCATTCCATTCGGCATTAATAAAGGCATCGAAAACACTTGCCAGTCATTCAATTCTCACTTTTGAATCATCATCAGAAAAATGCACACAGAGAAGAATAGGGAATCAGAAAGTTTTTTTATGAAAAAAATCTCGGGTATTAATTTTTCAAAAGAAAAAAATCGAATTTTACTGGACTAGATCTTCCCAAACATGTAACGTATGCAACAGCCACAATTGTGTGGTTTAAGATAATCTGATGTTCTTAAATTTGATAAAAGAAGTCATTGGTGTTAATTTCATTTAAATGGAAAAGTATATATTGCATAAGTAGCGAATGTGACAAAAATATCAATTCAGAATTAGCTGTTGTTCACCTCCTTATCATATAAGAATTTTTGATTACGCTGTCATCGGAGATACCAAATTTCGAAATCGGCTTCATGGGGGGGTGCTTAAGTGTTAAATTTACAAAAAAGGTTTGAAAAACATTAGTTTAGGAGTGAAATATGTCGGTTTAGGATTCATTTGTGGAATGATGTTTGATTATGTTATATCTGATGGGTTTTTTCACAATTTTCTACGTTTTCTTATCAGTAGAGATGGAAACTTAAATATTGCTATTTAGACAAAATTGTTTCCTTTGCTGCTACCTTGAACCAAACTCGATTTGATAAAGTAAGCTAGCTTAGATGTTATGTCAAATGTTATTATTTATTAAATATTTATTTATGAAAATATTTATTTATAAAATACTATTCTATATAGTTGTTACGGTGAATGACCGAAATCAAGAGAATGCCGACTTTCACCGGTGAATGTCAACAATCACATAGTCGCTTGGATGAAGGTCCAAAATATTTATTATATCCGATTTGATGTTAATATATTCATTGATTCGATTATATTTATTCGATATTTTAATATCTGCTGAGGATAGATTGCGAGAAACATCAGTGTTCGGAGTACCGATTAAATGCATACTGGGCACTTGATCTTAGAAAAGCATGCTTGTAGGACATACCGGGCAAATGTATAGCGGGAAGTGGCACTTAACTATCCCTAGTACATTTTTCGGACATTTACCAAAGTGACTATGTGATTGTCAACATTCACCGGTGGAAGTCAACAACCACCAATTTTGGTCATTCACAGTAACATGCATTATTTAATTATGAAGCAATTCATTTATCATCAATAGTTTGTCTTTTATTCTTCGCGGATTTAAAAGAATAATCCTCTCTGCGCATGCTTCACTTTTTCAATTAGTTGTTTTAGTTATTTTATGTCACAGTTGAAGTTGTAATTATTTTCAATTTTTTAAATTTTTTTAATGTATCGCTTAATTTTTTCCAGAAAAAAAAAATCCGAAGAATTATGATTTTTACAGTCGTCTACCTTTATGTCTGATGATATGCCACTTCTTATTTTGAATCAGTTTTGGAATTGATAACATTTTGTGATTTCTTTCTTGTTGTTGTTGACGTATGCCATTAAGGCAGAGGGGGTGCGATTGTTCTTGTTTTCCAGTGGCGCCATCTATGGCCAAGAATTCGACTTCTGCCACACCCATACGTCACACCCGTTTATAGGGTGGACTCATTCACACATCCATTCATTCATCCACAGATCGTAATTTTGACCTGAATCAGAGAACGATCAATCTCCAATTCAGTACCCCCAGTGGTATTGATTTATTATGGGAACATGGATGACTTTGATTTAGCGTGCATCAGTCACCATTTACTACACGGGGAGTCTTCGGTCGGCAGGGATCAAGCCCACGATCACTTGGACATGGGCCCAGTGTCCTACCAACCGGACTATCCCGGCCTCTGATTTTTTGTATCCACTTTCAATTAATTTCCTTAACGTTATCCCGAAAAGTTGTCAAAAAAAGTGAATATTTTCTTCCAGTTTTCTGAAGATAACATGGCAACATAATTTATCCTCATTAAGGAAAATTTCGGATAATTTACATGACAGGACCGGATAATATAATAAGTATATTCAAGTAAGGATATTTTTAAAATATTAGCTTTCCCATCTGTCGTTTACACGACCTTTATACGAGCTCATTTCTTTGTTTGAAATAGAATATAATTCATCAAGCTGCTTTTTTAATTTTTTTCTCTCTTTGTCCTGTATGCATGAAATTTCTTCGTTATTTCTTTAAATTAAAGTAAAGTAATAAAGTATAGTAAAGTAATGGTTTAATAATTCAAACCATTATTGTAGAACCAATTAAACCGAATTCTAAAATTTTTTTGCAATTTTAAGCATGTTTCACACGTTGATTGTTTTTAAAATGTGTTATAAAAAAAAGGTTTGCAGTTTAAATGTATATAGTTTGTGAATACGGAACATATATGTTTGCCTCTCTTATCGATAATCCGTGGGTTGTAAAATTGGGTGAGCGAAACAATATATTTATGAATGCATTTTCGTGGATATCAAGGAAAAAAAGAGCATTCATACGACGAAAATCAAACAGTTCACCTAAATTTCAAAATGACTAGGGAAAAGCGTTCTTAGGAAAGTGTTCTTTGAGAAGGAATATATAATCTAAAAGACCGAGTCTATGGAACAAAAAGAACTTCTCTATGGTTGATGACTTATTTGAAGGTAAAGCACTTTCATACACTTAAATTCATCTGAGTTCTTTTAAAGGCACATCTCCTACCTTTCAGCCAAAAGCATTAAACTTGACGCGTAGTTTATCCAAATAATATGACGGAGATATCTTTGATAGAAACAAAAGATTCTTTTAAAGTGATCGGTATAAATGGCGTAACAGGAAACTTTTGTTTTCCTGCATTATTTTTCTTGATCCATAATTTTGATTCAAATAATGCCTTTTCATTTTTCTCCACAAAAAAAAAAGAAAAAAAAATTTCGTAATATGTTTTTACCATAATGCTAAATGAATGCTGAATATTTGCTTCAATATTGTTTTCTTTCTTCTATTTTTTTAATTTCTTTGTTTTTCTCACATTTTACTCATCTCACTATTTTCACCAGAACATTGACTTTTTTTCATTTTATTACTTTAGCTGATCATTCACTTTGTCCAACGTATTGTCTTCGAATTTTTACAACGAATTGTACTTAATTTATATTTATGTTACGTTTAAAGCAAATACCAAACGATTATTAAAAGCATCTGTTCCTGTTTCATCACTTTGAATTATTCATTTCTATGGAGTTGGTTATGTTGTGTTCTGGCCTGTTTTTCGAAGTTCTCATAAAGTACTAAAAGGAAAACAAATACGCTTTTTCGTTGGTCGGTAGAAGGAGAGTGACATGGATTATTTTTCTATCTCATGGAAGAGATTATATAGTATACCAGGAGTTTATTTTACCTCTGATTTTATTTTTGAATATAGTTCGGTCTTGCAGAAACCTAAAGACACTAATCCTATTCAAATGCATGTGCTGAACAGTTTTGTCCTCACGCTGATATGCCAACACAGCTACAAATTCATTGTTTCAATACTGAGGTGTAGGGCACTTTCTCACGCCTTCTTAAAAGGACGCCATACTTTTCATCGTAACTTTGATTTCACCTTTATAAGATATTTGAAATTTATGAAAGAAAAAACGTGAGTTCAGACAACCCAGAGATATCCATGAAGTTTCAAATGCTGAAAAAGAAAATTTCAAAATATCGGAATGCAAACAAATTATTGGAAAAGAACTTCTCCATTGCGTAATCCTAAGTTATCTTCTCATAATTTGTTTTCATTTTGATATTTTGAAAATTTCTTTTCAGAATTTGAAACCTCGTGTGTCACTTTAGATTTGTCTGAACTCATTTTTTCTGTACTCTCAGTTTTAAATTAGTTATGGAGGTGAAGAAGAATTAGAACGAAAAGTTTCTCCCGTGACATGGCGTCGTCCTCTTAAGCATTCGTCGGAAATAGTTGACAAATGTAACCACTGATATAGAAATGAGAATTAAAGCTAAACATTCTACTTCGTTGTATTTCAGACATAATGTAGTGTGCAGACATTTATAAAACACAATTTAGGATGTATAGACGTCAAAAAGAAAATCGTTCTGTAGCAACGTGTGAGAAACGGAATCATTTAATAATAAACCTTCGCGTTGTCTGCTCGCAGCAAGTTTCATAACATTTGTTTAGCATAACATAACATGGTAGTAAATTCTGCTCCCTTATCATTTTGTTTTTGTTGCAGTAAAGTTGACGTTTCCTGAAAATACAATGAATTTAGATTTTAGAATGATTATGACTACCACTCTATGTAAACAATCGAAACAAATATGTAAGACCTGATGATTGTAGTTATTAAACCCTGGCGAAATGGAACAAATTATTTGCTACCACTTTAAATAGTGTGAGGGAGGTGAAACTTCCGTATCTCCCTTTGACGTACGTAGCAAGGAGATAATGCCAATTTCCCGGTAGATGCTTGTAAAAACTGAGACACTCATCCGAATTTGGTGTGAGAATGATTACTTTGTTTCAAGTTCATACCGAATGGAGCACTCTTACAAACTTTAAATACCAATCTGCAGCACGTTGGTGAATGTTTTTCGTAAATTTGGTGGATAACTATTTAAATTCTTACGTGAAATGATGTCAAATGCTTTCGATCCATAAAGGCGAAATATTGCAAATTCGGGCAATTCATCGGTCAGGATGATGGTTTGTTTACATGAAATGTGATTTCTTCTTGTCGAATTGAATTGGCAAACTGGTCATAGTACATTTAATACCAAATTAATTTCAATCCTCTTTAATGATTGATAAAAAATGTTGATTGTGTTCGATTATTTGTAAAGTCATTTCAAACTTCTCGTCGGATTTATCTGATAAACTACTTATTTAAATTGCTGTAAAAGTGGATGTATGTTTTTATTTGTATGAGAAAGATATTTATGTTCTCATAAAATACACATAAATCTTTCAATTGTATTAAATAATTTTATAATATTTAATTTCTATTCACTTTTGATCGAATTCATTTTAACATTTTGTTTGTGCTGTGTGCAAAATTGATTAACTAACTCATTTATATTGGAAAGTATTATATGCATGCATCCTAACTTTATGATTCTTGCTTTATGGTAAAAATAGCTTTTCCGATTCTAATATGTATCATATTTTAATGTAATTATAATTTTAAGTGTTAGTAAATGACAAAAATGGCTTCTTTACATCAAGTAGTGTGAAAGAACATTCACTACACCAGGTTGTGGCGGATCATTTAGTGAAACCCAACCATTTTTGGTGTTCAGATACATGAAACTTTTTTACTAAGAACATAATGTTTTAAAGATTAAAGATAGAATTCTTCCTTCAGTGATGTTTATAGGACCTGATTGAAACATAGAAAGAAGGAACACATGCCCAGGGCCAGCCAATTTTAGGGCCCCTCAAATATTTAATATATTTAAAAAAATTTTAATAGTCTCTTCAAGATAAGTCTCTTAAAATTTCAACTTAACCCTTTATTTAAGGTTATGCCCTGCTTATTTTTAATGTTTTATAATAGTCTAATTTTTCATCCAAATAGTCCAATGAATGGAATGACGCATATGCGTCAATGCGGAAGTTATTTACTGCTGCAGAAATAGTATTCCTATACTATCAAAAATAAGAGGCAGAATTCCCACTGTTGTGTCTATGCCATATGGATCATGCGTATGAACGTGATGTCTCAATCGTTAGTGTCAAATTTAGAATCTGCAGCATCGAGTCGCACGAGATGAATAGTATAAACTGTACTTTGCATAGACTTGTGAAACTAAAATGAAAGTAATGCAAATTTTAGAGTGAGTGAAAAGAGTTGGGCCTCTTAATCAGTACTTCATCTTCTTTTAATAGGGTCCAGGATACTTATAAAGGACACTAAGCAAGTTTTCATTTCCCTATATGAGAGACGTAGTATTTCATAACGAAATTACCAATTCCACATAACACTGGAAGCTAAAGTAGGCTCAGGAAGGGAATGTTCCATCCCAAAGCTCGTAAATGAATGTCCCAAAGGTATCCGTCATTCGAAACGTTTGGCGTCAATGGAGACGCTCCTTCAAATAAAAGTCTCTCTCTCTCTAACAATTCTCCAGAGGCAAAAATCTTTAAAAGAAACATTTCTTCATCCACTGTTACGATAATGGAACTTTCATAGCAGTTTAGTCTAAACTCTTTACTGTGTAATGGATGTAGATTCTTTGTTGTAGAATTGAAGTATAATTTTAGATCGTGTGAGATACTCTTATGAAGGGATATTTATCCCATTAATAATAATAAAATAAAGAAAGGAAGTTCTTTAAAGGGATCAAGAGAAGAAAAAAAAATTTTAACATCAAGAGTTTCTGTAACGGTAAAAATTCAACCGGTGAGTCTGAGAGGCCGAAGACTCCAGTCTCTATGCCTAGAATTCAAAATTGAAAAATTAAAGTGAATTGTTTCCAACGGACAGTTAGGCGCATGGAAAGAGATCCATGGTTAGCGATGTATCGAAAGATAAAATAGCCGAAAATAAAGCTAACCCCCTTTAATCAATATGAAATTTGAAAATCATTTGGCGAAAGCTAATGGCCAAAGAGGGTGAAAGAATAAGTATAACCCTGCAAACTAAAACACTTTTGTGGAAATAAATAAATAGTTACGAATAGATTTTGTTTTCGCTTGAGTCGCGACAGTGAATGAATGAGTTTTACATTTGTATTGAAATAAAAAGTGAGCTGTTAACACTGATTGTTAAGAAAAGAATAAAATATTAATATCAGTTTTCTATAAAACGTAATAAAAATTAAATAATTGGTTCAATTTAATTCGAATTCGATTATGAATGATTAAACAAAATAAATTTAAGAAAGTAAAGAAATTTCAAAATTTAGGAAATATGTAATGCCTATTGTGGTACCACAGAAACGTGGTTTAGCTTTCATATTTCAGTAGTTAAAAATTAACCATTTCACTCGAACCAATCTAAATTTTTTTCCTCTGGATAATTATTGAAACCGTATACTGTGGGTTCCCAATCTTATTTTTATCACTACCCATTTTGCTAATCAAATATTGTTTCACGGCCACCTTAGAAGAAAAACGATAATAATAATATTAATAATTAATAAAGAAATGTCCCTTTTTTAGTCTTCGGAAATTTTTAATATAATATACTTCTAGAACCATGACTTTAAGTTATTGAAAATGTGCCTCATGACCAATGTTTGGAAAGTTTTTTTTAATACTAAATAGTAATTAATTAAATTAGCATAATTTGTAAACGTATAAATAAGCAAACGGGGTTCCACTGTTTTACAAAAATGCCAAATAAGTAATATTATTTATGTTCTAAATGAAATCAGGTAAATTTGAATTAAGTCAGATCGTTCCTTCATCTGCGTTTTTTTAGTACACCTGACACTGAATGAAAAGTAATTCAAAATCAAATAAAATAGTTATATTTTCTAAGTTAACAATACGGAATCAAAAGTTAATTATATTTTACTACCCCTTTGAATTATTTAACAAATGAGCAAATAGTCAAACACATTTTGTTTACAAAAATTGTACATTAAATTAAGGAATAATTGCAATTAAATTAAAGAGTGTATATATACCTAATAAGCAAAATTAAGGTAAACCTCAAAGTTTCAAATCCTTGCGAAAATCAAGATGCCGTTCAACGTTAAAGTCAGAAAATTATATTTTCTTGTCATTGGTTGATATCTTTATTGTTATTCTTTCATTTTTTTAAAACAGTTAAAAAAATGTAGCCAATTTGAAATATTTTTTTAGCACCATTTCTTTAGTTAGACGTTATGTTGCTCTAAAAATATAAGTGATACGTCAATATAACTGTGATAGACCAGAGGTGGTTTTGCATTCCAAAAGGTGATTGAGAGCGATGAAAATAGTTACGTTGCGATGAACGTTAAAGCTCCGCAGATCAACAGAATGCCTTTAATTCCCAATTAAGTTGATACCCATCGATCCAAAGTTGTTTGTGCTTCAAGACAAAAGAATATGTATAGAAGAAGAAGAAGGCTAGCTTCCATAGGCATAATGTAAACCAGTTCTCCAAGGTTTGGTATAAGGAAGAAAAAAACAACATTTAGGGGCACGCAGTAGAAGTTTTGAAATTGCTTTCCACCCTCCCCCCAACCACTATATGTGTTGGGGAGAAGAAGAAAAGTTTTATCATTAGTTTGTTCGGCATTTTACACTATTGGTAAACGGTACTGTACTGTTAATAAAGATATTTCTATGAGAATACATTAAGATCATTCATGTTGATTAAATCTGCTAACAACACATTTTGACAAATAAAGAAAGAATAAAATAGCAGTTGGGAGGAAAGCAGAGTATGCAACTATGCATGTAGAGTTGTCTAACAACCTGTTCACAGGTGACGTACGTCCTGTTTCTTATGCGCATGTGCTGGATACATAGTATGCTTAGTACATAGTATGCTCTGTTAAATCTGTATATGTTGCTCATCTCGTAAGTTGCTTTTCTGGTACTACAGCATACTGAATCGAGCAGTTTTCCGCGTATTCTAAGAGCTGGACTTCTCCTTTCTATATTCTTTTCTTCAAGCCACCACTGGGGAACAAACCTCGGTTATTCACCATCACAGTTCAGAGCCTTAACCAGTAGACAATGGCTTTATCATTATAGAACTAAGGAGGGCCATTCAAATATTACTTCAGGTGGATGATATTTGTGATAAGAGTACTTTGTTTACAAGGGGGAGAGGATTGTGAGTCTTGCTTACGCAAGTCACTAATACCCATATTTTTCATTTCTCCTGAATTGCGTGAAAAATTTAACATTCAATTACAATTAAAACTTAAAATAAAACGCAAGAAAACAATGAACAATGATAAAATTAGAGGCAAGAAAACAATGGGAAAAATCAACTTCGGGGAATTTCAGAGTTCAAGAATTTTGATCACAGGAAGAAAAAAAAAACTTTAACAAACAGAAAATTTCAAAGAGCTAAGAATATTTCCTTTCAAAATTTTATAAAACGAGTTAAAACAGATTTTTAAATTTTATTTTATTCTAAGTTATTCTTTTATTTTAATTTAATTTTGATTACTACTGTAAAAGTTAAAAATAGAGCAAAATTGTATAGGCAAGGCTTTTATTACAGTTATTAAAATGCCGTGAAAATAAAAATATTTATGACAAAAACATTATTATATTTTAATATATTTAAACGTGCAGTTTAGTTTTTAATACTTTTATCTGCATTTACAAAAAAAAAAATAAATAAATAAATAAAAATTTCTACGTGTTGAAGAAAGGAAAAAAAATATATGATCAAATATTTTTTTGCAACAATCAAATATTTATAAACAGAGATGTATTTTAAGTTGGTAAAATTAATTTAAATCCAGTGGAAATATTTTTTACTAATATTTCAGCGTGAAATATTACAAATATACCGTAAACCGGGGCGAGTCTACCCATTTTTTCAGTTTGTCAACTTTCAAGTGGTCAAACTTTTGTAAATATTAAAGAAAAAAGGCTTTTAATAGGTGTTTCGGAATCGCTATTTATCCCTCTTTAAAGCTGTGAAATCGATTTTAGAAAATATTAACAGTTACGCTGTTACTGTATATTTTTATAGAACTGCTGACAAATCTCTCGTATGGGGCGAGTCTACCCATTCTACTAAAATGAATGTTAACATTGTAAATAATCAAATTTTACTATTAAATTGTTATTTTAGTTACTATATAGGATATTTATGAAGTAAAATTCATAACTTTATTATATATTCCATTTTTTTATTCATAAAATAACACAAATTGAGTATTTGATCGATTATCACATTTTGATCACAGTTTTGTTTTTATAATCATTAACATTATAAAATAACATTTTTTTCTGATTATTGTTGATAAAAATAAATTAAAATTAATATAAATTTACAATTAAATAATTAATAAATAATAATAATTAAAGATTATTAACAAAATCGAAATTCAAACATTGGGAATCATGAAAAATCCTTTTCCCATTCTTTTGGGAGGTAATAATAATTTATAAATAATAATTTATTTAACTTGCATTAAATAAAAAAAGTTAATTTTGTAATATAAAAATTGAAAAAATAGGTAAAATAAACATATTTTATATTTACATTTATATTTAACCTATAAATTTTCTTATTAATGATAAATTTATCAATGCAGAATTAAAATAATATACTCAAATTCATTTAAAATGACTTAATTTTAATATAAACAAAGTTCTAAATTATATTATTATGCTTTATTAAAACTAAATACGAATGGGTAGACTCGCCCCGCGAATTCTGGCTTTTTGTTTACAACAGCAAAACTTACATTCTTTTTGTTTTTTTTTATTATAAAATTAATGTAATCTTTGTCTTAGATAAGTTTATCACTTAACCAAAGTGAAAATAGTAATAATAATAATATACTTACGGAGCACCAACTAAAAGTTTGCTGATTTTCAATACAAATCTCTCAAAAGACGTTTGAACAGGTCGGTTAAAAAGACACCAAATAAATAAAAACGGATCAAACTACTACAGCGCCATCTTCCTTAGAGTCTGAACTAAGTCCTCCATTGGTAAAAATTTTTTTATTTGCAATTTAAAATAGTGAAAATTAAATAAAACTAAAATGGGTAGACTCGCCCCTGGATGGGTAGACTCACCCCGGTTTACGGTGCCTATTTTACTTATATAGAGTGGAAATATTAGTTACTATTTTTCACTAACTCTAAACTTTAAATTTAAAAGGTAACCAATATTATGTTTAAAATAATATGTTTACAAATTCAAAAAAAAAAAAAAAAAAAAAAAAAAAAAAAAAAAAAAAANAAAAGAATCGACAAGCGTATTTTTCTTTAAAGAATGAATTTTTCTTAAAGAAAAGAGAAAAGGTAGCTTTCATCCCCGACCCAATGTGGGTATACGGGAGAATTACGGATTCGTCACCGGGACCGCCCCCCCCCCTAGGAGGACAAGGGCGGTTCATAACCGGTACATGCGATGGTCGAGAGGCCCGGCGAAAAACCTCCGTGGCATTTATTGAAAACAAAATTTAAAAACATACATGTGGCAACAGGCCAGAAAAAACAAATGATTATCAAGTAAGATTAAGTGTAAAAATGAACAAAAGATAGTAAAATTTCCAAATAAGAAGGTCAAAAGACCCTTATAAATAGGATAATTAAAATAAAATGTGAATACAAATACAGCTACATGAATATAATGCAAAGGATATTTCCAGGTGTATTGTAAAATTTGAGATGAGACTGGTTTTATAAACTAAACAGTAAAGTTGAAAGTCAGAAATTTATAAAAGCAGATGACTAAAGCTTAAGAGTATGAGATAAAATTCGTTGTTGAAATTAATGATAGTAAAACCAGTATCTAAAACATAGTAAATCAGTAAAAGATTAGTTTAAGAGTTGAGAGGTAAAAATCTAATATTAAAAGTTAAAAATAATTAAGATAAGTGATCAATGGGTCAAAAGGATCCCATATGTCAAAATAATTTAAAATTGGTGGTTAAAATATCCTGAAATTAAAATAATCCAAGACAGACACCAAGTAATTAAAATTTAAACAATCAAAAGGGATTGTAAGATAAATATGATAAAAAAGGGAGTGAGTAATTAAAACCCAGTATAAAATTCGAAAATTTAAAATCAAGGGAGAGCTAAGGAATAAAATCTTAAAAAATGAGTTTAAAATGGTAAGTTAAAAGAAGACGAATTAAGTAATAGTAAAAACCAGTAAAAGGGATAAAATATTAAAATCACTAAACGTGATAAAAAAGGTAAGTCAAAACTCTAAAAAATGAAAACTGGCTCGTGGGTCCGATTACATAATAAATTTGACAAGTGTCTTTAGGATCTGGAGATAATAATTTAATTGTTTAGGTCTTGAGCCAGCAGTTCCTCTAAGTTAGTTTTAATGATCTCCTTGATTGTGTTTCTGCAGCTGTTATTTGCGAAAATTTGTTGATCTGTTTTGTTAGTGAAGCTGTCTTGTCGGAGTGCTCGGAAGCATCGGTAGAGCAAGTGTTCGATTGTTTGAGTTTCGTTGCAGTTTACGCATTGATCATTTTTATTGAAAAATTTGTTTTGGTATGCTCCGAACACTCCGTGCCCCGTCAAATACTGATTTAAATAAAAATTTGCTTGAAGTCTTATTGCTGACGCGGTCTTTATAAATTTATAGGCCTGCCGGCCCTTTTCGCTTTCTCCCCATTCCGTTGACCATCTTGCCATAATGATTTATCTTAATTCAGTTTTTGCTTGTTTAGGGGTCCTCAGACTTTGGAGATCCGAGCTAATGGCATCTTTTGCTACTTTATCTGCTTCCTCATTGCCCTGGATACCCACGTGAGCTTTCACCAAGTTCAATTTAATACCTTCTCTTCTTTGTGTCTTCAATGAGCATCAGAGCATGGATGTGGGTTCCGCCAGGGCTTGGAGGGATGAGAGCGAATCTGAATAAAGAGTTGCATGTTCAATATTATTATGAGTTAACCATTTTAAAGCTTTATTGATAGCCATCAGCTCTGCTAAGAAGATGTTGGTGTTATCCATGACTCAGTGGAGACTTGGTAAACTGTTATACCGTTGATCTTTACAATAAAGGCGAAAGCAGTTCTGTAGTTAGTTCTAATTTCTGTCTCCATTCTAGAGCCATCAGTAAAGATATCCATGCCCTAATCTGTTGATCTATTGTATCCCCAAGTCAAGGCCCGATACATTGAGGGGTGAACTGGGGCTGGGACATTAAAGTTCATTGAGAGATCGAAATTAGATGACAAGAGATGTTCCAAGTCGTTGGGTCTCCAGCCCCACTTAATACGTTTAATGAAGATATCCTCCAAGATCCTAAGGTGTATCGGGAATACTCCCGCCAGTATCTGGAGGGCCTCTGTGCTTCTGGTAGAGTAGGTTTACGTCAAAGTAATTAGTGGAATTCTCTGGAGAGACCTGATTTTTTCGTTAATTCTAGTATTATTTCTGTACCAGACACTGGCGACGTAAAGAATGATTCTTTTGCTTGTTTGGAGACAAATTCTGTTGAGTATTTTTGGTCTGAGGCCCCATGTAGCTCTGGCGACACGTCTGATCCACTGGTTGAATCTTGAAAGTTTTTCCTTGATCTAATTGAGATGGGGGATCCATGTTAGTCCTGGGTCGAGTGTGACTCCCAAATATTTCAATGTTTTAACGTTTTTGATATTTCTCGTGTCATTCTCTTCAAGTTTAATACAAGGGAGTCAAGCTATTTCCTTGCGGTTAAAAGAGAAAAGAAAAATATCCTTTGGCATTCGAACCAACGTGATTAATTCCCAAAAGGCATTTAACGATGATTTTTTGGAGATTTTTCGTCTTCTTAATTATAATTCAAGCTTTTATTTCCTTTAAAAATTTTTGCTTGAACTATGAAAAAATATCAAGAATAAAGTTTTTTATTTATGAAAATTCCGAACAGGATAATGGGTCGTTAAAGGCCACTGGATTCGAAATTTGCCATCCAGTGCCCTAAACCTCGAGGACATAACTAAAATTTCGATTCTATTTTAATCACAGCAACAACTTATGGGTAGCCTAAGAATAGATACGTTTTCGTGTTTATTTTTAATATAAATATATGTATAATTTTTGGTGAAACATATTTACGCTGTATTTAAACATTTTGAGATCAACCCACCTTCGTATTTCAAATTTTATTGTTTCTAAATAATTCTTTGAACACTGTAAAAATATATAATTATGTTGTAAGTGAATGCTGAAAAAATGATTAGGTTATCTAAAACTATATTGACTTCCATAATTTTTGAAATGATAAACATTCATTTTTTAAGAGATATTTGAGTGAAATCTATCTGAAATTTAGATAATTAAAATTATGTTTTCAAGTTTATATTAATCCGTTTAGACCGTACATAAGTCAGGTCTCGACCATGCTCTAAAGATTAGTGCTCTGGGTTGCCACCTTTTAAGAATAATCGCTCTTTTTAAAGTTTAGAAAGGTTGCTCAATACAATTAGTCTAAGCATGTTCTAACCTTGATTAGCAAAGTTTCTGATTACGGGTCTACTTGGAAACTATTAAAACAACCCCAAAAGAATGAGTACCCCTTTTCCATTCCTTTTGCTTTTTAGTACAGAATTTCTTTTTGTTGCATTTAGTACCTTATACCAAAATTAAATAAGCATCATTGTCGTCAATAATAGTTTGGCATTTTTTACGATTTCTTAAGCGATTTCGTACCCATTTTGCTTTTTTTTATTACTAAATAGCTATGTTTTTACTTTAATTACTAACTACACATTACCAGCATTCCTTAAACATATTTTGTGTCAATAATAATTTGCTATTTTTTTACGATTTCCCTTAACGAATGAGCATCTTTTTCCATTAATTTTTAGTGCAAGCGCATTCTCTTTCTTTATTGCAGTTAGAAATTATAGCTAAAATGAATGGAGCATCATTGATGTTAATATTAATGTGGAGATTTTTTATATTTCTATTAAATAACTCGAAAAGCTATTAAGCTTCGTTTTTAGTACATAGCTTATTATTTTTTTTCTATTTCATTGAATACCTAGTACCAAAAGTAAATATTGGCGTCTATAATATAGTTGCGATTTTTGTTTCTAATAAACTAACTAGAACTAATAGTAGTACAAATGAATTATTTCTCCATTATTTTTGCTTTTTGTTAAGCAACTTATAATTTTTTTATTTCAAATAATTTTAATTTTAAATTATTTAGTTTTACGCAAACACTTTTAAAAACGTATCCATAAGCAAAATAATCACGAGATTTTACTTATCTTTAGAAATGTATGTAAGAAAGGCCATAGTCCGCCTATGTACGACGAATCACGCTCAGTTTGATCATTTCATTTAACTGACATGAAAAATAATTATGTACCTTAGAAAGTGCCATAAGCTTCTCTTTTAAGTGAAAACTATAAGCTGACAAATAATACTTTGATCTTAAAATTATTTGAAAGAGCACAGGATCGTCTGTTGTTTCATTTTTATCAATGGTAAGTTATAAACCAATGAAATTTTTTTTTAAATGTCTCTCCTAATAATTAAAATTTTTGAACGATTTTAATAACGGGGTCTAAAATTGTCTCCCGCTGCATCTGTCCCAATTTCAGGATGATAGAACAAACGGTTCTGGAATTATAAGGGAGACGGACGAACAGAATGCTCTTATTGTTGATTAATGTCATAAATGAATTCTGGAAGAAATGCACTAGGATTAGATGAAATTATTTATCTTAATTTTTTTTTTTTTTTTTTTTTTTTTTTTTTTTTTTTTTTTTTTTGGAAAGAACACAGATTGGTTTCCTTTAAATACCATCATTCATTGAAGAATGTGACTGTGAGCTGCAAATCGTTTGACGGGAGAAAGTTTTTTTAAATTTTTATTTTTAATTACTTAAAATGGTGCTTAATATGATGCTTTATCATTTTTTTATCCAATAAATTTAAATTATATTCATTTTGACCAGAACCTTGAAATCGGATTCGATGAGTTGAAAAAAAACTTATCGGAGTTGGAAAAATTTGTTCGAAAAATAGGTCTCATTGTTTATAAGAAGAAATGAATTTGTTCACCTAATGAAATTTCCAAAGGAGTAGTGGGTAATTAAGTTATTACTTACTTCAAATTTTACTTATCGGAACGTGTTCCTTAGCATTTGATATAGCTCTAAGGAAATTTATTGCACGCCTGTACAGAAGGGTAAAAAAAAAGAGCGATTTTTTCTTCTTCTTTTTTCTTTCTTTTTTTTAATATTAAAATTTTAAAGAAAAAATTTATAAAAGAAATTTTGGATATCGAAAGATTAACGCAAAGCTTTGAAATGGGGAGAAAACATTTGCCCATCAGTGGCCTTTATGAGTCATTAATTTTTTATTTAATTTACTTAAACATTCAACATAATGAATCAAAAGTTTAACAGCATCTTATTTAAATAACGGGTCATTAAATTAAAAATAATTTAACTACCAGGGTTTAATGTTAAATCATCTGAAAACTAATAAACGTTATTGACGTAGCTTTTCTGTCTACTGTAGTACGATCTCTTCGATACTCGGTGAAAAATTAAATCTCATAACTAATATTAAAGAACAGATTTATACTGCGCTGCCTTTAATGTTATCCCAGAAATTTTGAATCCCAAAAGAAGTAACTCTTAACTCAATCACTCAACAAGTGGAAAATTTACGAAAAACATTTTCTGTGAAACTAACGCGTGTTTTCATAACTCGGAGAAAAAACCACGAAAACCAATTATGGTCAAAAAAAACTTTAACCAGACTGATTGGAAATTGAATCTAACGAGTAAGAAACACGCTTCTCTAGTAAAAATTTAGTTTACAGTTACCGACAGCTAATTTTATTCACACATGATTCTTTTTAACGTAAACTTACATTGAAAATGTAATAAGATATTTCTTGTTAAGTTTTTTGTTCAGTAAAAATAAAGAGGTTCCTGTTTTTAAAATAAAAGCTATCTTCAAAAAATTTATATATTAATTTTTATTAAAGCAATTATCTCAAATTTTTTTTTATTCCTTAATATTGTTTTAACTAGCAATACCTTTAGAATGTGTAAAGAAAGTATTTTTGCTTACAACTATTATGCTTCTATTACCTACAAACCCAAATAATAATACATTTTATGCAATTTTTTTTTAATTTATTGTGAAACATAATAGGGTTGTGTCGATCATGAATGCCGGATATCCGGTAATATTGACCGGGTCTTGAGACAAAAAACCGAGTAGTCGATACCGGGTAGTCAACCCGGCCCGGAAATAAAAATGTAGACAAGTGCATCGTTAGTCTATAATTTTGCTCTCAAATTCGTAATAAGTCTGACTCAACCTAAACAACTGAAGCAATCTTAAAAATTAAATGTATGGATGTCCAATTTTTTTCTAACAGTAAAAATTGAAATAATAATAATTATAAGAAAATTATTTTTTCTCTTTACAGAATATTGAGGCGAAATAGGGTCTTTGTTACCTATATAATATTTTCATTTTTTTAATGTCCAGTTCATTTATTTATTTTTCTTTGATAAGGAGTAAAAGATTTAAAAATAAATGCTCCTCATTTAAATATGCTTATTAGACTCGAAAGCATAATCACGAGAATTTCCATCTTCGCCCCCCCCCCGTCAAGAGTTGAGGAACGCATGCGCCTTTTATTCTCACGGTGACGTCATCTAGTTTTCAGGTGGAAGGAATTTCATCTGGCGGCACACTCTCCTCTCATCTCTCGGTCGCCGTAGTAGAGGCAAAAATATTCGCTGTTCAACTCCCCTCCCCCCTTCAATCGTTTTCTTCGTTCAAGGGGTGGACGGTGGTGTGCACACAGATTTTTTCTTTCTCACGCAACCGAGAGTCACTTGCACGGAAAGTTTGCTTCCTTCAGATCGTGCACCCCCCTTTTGCAGAATTCTTAACTCCATTTGAACGATAGTTTTGGTCAACCTTTCCTAAAATTGTTATAATGTGCACGCTACAGTCTCCCCCCTCTATGGAAGTGACTGGGTTTTACGTACGGATAACTTTGGAAAGGTAAAATGAATTGAAAAGTAAGAAAATAAAATAGTGTGTGAATTGTGTTGTGATTACAGAATCATCTCAATTGGCCTTTCACGAAAAAAAAAGGAATAGGTAAACATTTTCTTCAGTCCCGCACCTTCTCTTTTTCTTTCTTTCTTCTTCTTCTGCACTCATTCCTTTCCTCTCTTTGCTTCATTCAAAGCATGATCACATCATTCAAGTATTTAATTTCATGTTACAACAAAGATATCCCATTCGATGCAATCTTTTAAATTAGAAACGGTCTTTGGATCATTTCAGAATCTCCTTTGTCAACACACATGAGCAAAATACACTTTGCCAACACACATATGCTCAACCATTTGAACTTAACATAAAAAGACTTTTTAAGAAAAATGAAATTATTCTTACATTTAATCGGGATATTTTTTCTGATAAGTCGTTTGAAATTAGTTTCGTTCATAGTGTTGCACACATGCTAATAAATAATTGAGTATTCCACCTTAAAGAAACTCTCATTCGGATTGTATTTGAAAATGTTTCTTTTCTTAATCATGTATTCATTCTGTAGCGTAGAATCGAAAGCTCCAATTATGTTTCTTTTTAAAATTGGCTTAAATAATAACATTGTTATCCGAAAGTGAGCGGCGATGTGCGAAAGAAGAATTTTCTCATAGTATGACGCGTTGTTGCATTTAAAACTGCAGACGATTCTCCATTTTTCTTACCCTTTAAAAAATAACATTTCGTTCATTAAAATGTAGTTTCAGGGGAAATTCTCATTTCAAACACTCTATAATAACTTTAGTATTGCTGTTGGAATCTTATTAATATCCTAAAATAGAGTCAATGTAATGACCTAACAAAACTAATAAATTTTCATGCCTGTCACATAGCATTGATATCGAATTCTACTCCCACCATACTCATGTCTTTGAACAAACTATAATAAGGAGTTTCAATGTTAGCGTCAGCCTACTGATGGTTAAGCAAATGGGTGAAATTGGGAGAATGTTTCTCCCCTATACACTATTCACCTATCTATTACAATGTAAAAACCGGTTTTGCTATGCAGAGAAGACTGCAGGTTAAAATGCGACTTTTTACGTGCAGAACCGTCAGTGGGTTTTAAAACAAATGAAGGGTGATCAGTTGATTCTTTTTAGAATAATCCTGGTACTATAGACCTTGAAAGAGAGAATGAATTTTTCTATTCGATCTATTTTGAAACCCAAATTAGTTAGACGCACTCTACTTGAAACTTTTGATGTCTATTCTCTGAAATAGCTGTTAATCTTCTTCTTCAGTCTTGGCAACTACTTTGAACGTTAGTTTAGCAAAGAAACAAGGCTCAAATGTAACTAAGTCTTTTGAATCCAATGGGTACGCGAGTTCAGAAGTTGACGCAATAAGTATATCCACCGATGTTCAACTTTAACCACTCACAAATATTTGATTATTATTATTTTTTTTTTAAGTATTCGGTTTCACAAATGTTATAAAAGTTGAAGGTTGAAAAAAAAATTCGTAAAATATAAATTGAACTATAGTTTACGAATTGTTTCTTTAAATATTGAACTTTTTGCTGCATGAGTGAGGGAAAGTTCGTCTTCTAAAAAAGCTAAATAATGACTACATTTCTAAAGTAATTGCATCGTGGCCTTCTTTAAGAAATAATTGTACTTAACAACTTTAATAATAAAATAATATATAATGGTAGCTAGATTTAAAGAAAAAGTAGTTTTTCAAATCATTGGAAAGAACATCTGTTTTCGTATGGAATGTAAAAATACAAAAAACACAAAAAAGGAAGAAAAGAATCAATATTTTGTAACCATTTTATGACATATAGAAAACGACGTGTGTATTTATTATCGCCTCCTTTAAAATAATATAAAGTATACCATTAAAATATATATTTTTTTATTTAATGAGAATAATTTCATTGTTGTAACCCCCCCCCCCACACACACTATTTGAAATATTTAAATACAGTATATTCTCGATATCTCAAAGTTTAAGGGACACTGAAAGATTTTGGAGATAGTGAGTTTTCGAGATAACAAGTTCAGAACTAAATACGTTTTAAAAAGTAGAAAATATATTCTGAAATAGTTCTGCAAAAAATAGAGTCATAAAACATGAGAATAACTACTAATAACTATGCATATAATGATAGTTGACTATAAGTCTAAATACAACAATGATAATTTTATTTTTAAAAGGTAAGGATTAAAATATGTATGCATTAAATAGAAAATAATGGGTTTACAGTAAACTTATAGTGTGATTATTTCGAAAAAAAAAAACTCATTTGGTATTTCGAAAAAAATTTGACATAACAAGGTTTTAGAAAAAAACTCTTCGACCTAGGAATTGAAATTAACATTAGGTGGTTTTTTATGCCTAGAGGAAAAATATTTTTTTGACATAACAAGATTTTCGAGGTATCGAAGTTCGAGTTATCGAGAGTATATTGGAAACTGAACAAAAGTCACGAAAGTAAGTGCGTCAATCAGATTAAAATACACCTTTTATATATTATGTTGTACCCTATAAGTCTAAATCCCGAATTAATTGTTAATACAACCCTCTTTATATATTATATGAAACACTATAATTTGCACAAAACCGATGTTGTTCTCCCTTTTCGGAACGAAAACCTGATGGTGGTCAGAAATAAGGTAAAGGTTAAAAGTGAAGAATGTTCTACAAATATTCCTTTTAATTCCGCAGGTAATAACATAAAAAATTTACAGCTCTATTTAAGAATTAACTCTAGAATGTGCTGCGTTTTAGTAACGGAGCTTTATCTGTTACTCACTACGAACTTTTTTTTTAACTTTATACTATCTGCATTACTCCTTACTTTATGACTAAGCTTCTTTTCATTTTTATACTTTTTTCTTCAGTTTTTAATGCATTTCCTAATTCATGTTTAAAACTGTCAGCAAAAACACAAAAATTTTTAATTGTGTAAAAAGGAAACTTCCATTCGTTATTTATTCCAAATGTAAAAGTAGCGTTGAAATGTATGAATGAAATGCTGCAATAGAACTTCATTTCACAAGAAGTAAGATTTTGCGAAAAGAAACTGAGGGGGTCTCCTTCTTTCAAAATCGGTGACTTAAAACTATATTGGGTGATAAAAAAATGAACAAAAATTAATTACTGTAAGCATTTAAAAAAGAGGAAATTCATAAATCAAAATCTTAAATGAAAATTTTTTATTATGTTTTGTTACGTGTATATGTTTTAAATTTGTCTATCACCGTATCGAATACCGTATTATTTCCAAACATAAGCCGTGTATAAACAGAAGAATCTGATTTGTATTTGGAAATTCACTCTTAATTTATACCTCGTATGTAAACCGATGGGGGAAAAAATAGGTATGCTACGATATAAAATGTACCTCTTTCAGTAACAGTAGATCTAGTTTCACGGAAAGTAAAAGAAGCCTTCCGAATTCGTAATTAAGAAATTCCTTTTTAAAGTGCCCTTTTTATGTGTTTCAGTTTTTATACTTAAACTTTTATTTTATGTATTTGCATGTCTTGTATCGTAATGTTTACTGATTGCTCGACAAAAGGAGAAATATTTCTGTCCTCCTGGAATTTTCATCCGATTATAACGTCCACTTTTGCCTTCTAAAATGTTTCAAACATTCTCGATTTTTATATTCATAAATACACTCATTTCATTTGTGTAAAAAAAAAAGATATTGATACCTGAACTGAACTAAATTAATTCTACACGAGATACTGTAAATGCTGCATCATTTGTTTCATAAGTAATATAGATGGAAAAAGTCGACTTTGTTTGAAGAGCTCAAAATTAAGTGCTCATTTTCTAGACAAGCTGGCAAAAATGAAGAAAATAAAACATTCGCCAGTGAAAAAATGGAAAATGAAGCTTGAAAAGCAATAGTAGCCGATAGCCAAAATCTAATCAAGATGCATTTCCAAGCGCTATTCAGTGGAGAAGTATCTACATTAAGAACGTCTTTCCGCGTCAGCTTCGTGGTGTTATACATTTCAAAATGGAGCTGTGCAATATATGGTAACTCTTGCTTTCTCGATGCATTTTATTTTTGGTGATTTATATCTCTCGCTATATTAAGAAATCGTAAGGGCAGACGCCACTGTTTTGGGTGTTCAACTTAACCTTATATTCTGTTTTGCTCCGCAGGAAACTTGAAACGTCAGAGGTAAGTGAACTTAGGGTGGAACGAAAAAAAAAAAATAACATTGGTCAATTATTCTCGAACAAATTGTTCGAGAATAATTAACTGTTAAACTAGAGAGTTTTTTTTTAAAAATTCTAATTTGTTCGAAAGTTACTGTATTATTAAGCCCTTTTTTGCAGTTTTTTCTCACTTTTTTGCTTTACGTTATATTTTGTTTTGCTTCTCAAAATCTATGCTTAAAAATGTGAAAATGCGAAGATGTGTATAAAAAAATAGGAGGAGTTCAATGAAATAAAAAAATTACGATTCGATTGCTAGTTTGAGAATAATTAACTGTTAAACGTGTACTTAAAAAACATGTCAGTCGATCTACATTTAACTGAAATGCAACTACAGATTTGATGTGCTGATTGAATCATTTTGTATTATAATTTTTTTCGAAATTCTCATTTGTCCGAAAGTTATTGCTCATTTTAGTGCTTTTTTAAATTTTTTTCTCTCTAAATATTGACTATTAATCCATTGTTGTAAAAAAAAAAATTTTTCCTCACGAGATCTTTATTTTTTTATTTTATAAGCTCACGCGCGAGTAGATGTCAAATAAAAGTAGAGAAGGAGAGATTATTTGTTGCCAGATTTAAATCTTACTAGTCATAGTGAAATTTTTGAAAATAAGAAAAACTTAATAAATAAATAGCAGTAAAAATCATTTCCCATTTGAATTTTTTATTTGTCTTTTCAATGAATGGAATGACTTCTCATTTATTTTTCTTATTGAATCTGAGTTCCTTATGTTAGCAAGGTCCTTGAAAAGTTTCAGTAGTGGTAGTAAATTTAGTAGAAGATATTTCTTATTTTAATCGATCACTTTATCTTTAAGTGGTTTAGAAGCTGGAATTTTCATACACTTTCTTTGGAAAACAGTTTTTAGTGGTGGTTACCCAGAAATTAAAATATCGACATTTGTTTTATTTTCGTTACTATTTTTTAAAATTTTCCAGGCCAGCGGGAACCTTGGTCAGTTTTGTTTTCAAGTACAAAGGATTATTTTTTAAACCTCCGTAATCGTTACGATAAAGAAAATGTTCTTACATAGAGCTAAAATGATTGTATATTTGGATCTGTGTTTTTGGGGAAGCTACTGACGTTTTAAAATAAATAAACAATGAATGAAAATCAATTAGAGGGGAGGGGGGAGGCTAGCAGGCGGCGGAGTCTTTTAGTTTAATAAATATCTGTAATTAAAAGGTACAAAAACTTTTACTTGTTTCTAATATAGAAGAGTTAGTCATCGGAGTCAATACAATAACTTGAGAAGTGTTTTTGTGGCATAATTCCTTTATTGACTATCCAATAAAGGAAAAAGTTTTTATCGTGGTGTATCTTGGAGTCCATTGAAGTAAATATTTTTTTAAATAGCACAATTCCTATAATACCCAAATACAGCTTGTATAAAGGGAGAATAACATTCTTCGAACTGCAATAACTTTAAAATTTCAAATGCATTTATAAAAAAAATAAAAAAAACTACTTTATTCTGGCATAAATATTATATACTTTAAACTAACTAAATTTCACGACGTTTCCCGTCATATTATTAATATCTTCTTTTATTTCCACTGTTAGTTGGAAATGACAACATTGTTATTACGTATACTGAAAATAGAGAATTTTAAAATTATAATGATCTGTAATGACACTGCATTTTTCTTTCATATAAAGTAATTAATAGCTTATTTTAATCCGAAAAGCTGTGTTAATTAATGAAAACTGTGGTGACATTGAAGGTAAGGAAGGAAATTAGAGACATTTCTTTTTTTTTTTTTCTTTATTCTTTGAAAATTTTCGTTAAATAAAGTGTCAGACGAATATTTTATAAAACAAAGTGCACAATAAAAATCCCGAAAAAAGTAATTATTTTGTAACAAAATCTAATTCCTTGTAATACATAACTTATTCATTTTTCTAACTGAAATAAAATGGACTCTTTCTAAAATATTCGCACTTCACATACAATAATTTTGTTTTTATATTGACGAATAGTCAGGGGCGAAAAATAAAAATATCGTCCTGAATAACTTTTGTTTTAATGACCGAATTTTCACAAAATAGGTGTCAATCTTAATGATTCAAACGGTTGATCTTAACTATACTAATTGATGGGTGATAACTATTCATTAAATTATGGAGTCATACACAAAATCGTACTTCTTCTGAATAAATAGACCTTATTTCTTTAGTCAGAATTAAGTTTTTGACTTGGAAAGGAAGGGGGGAGGCGGCTGTAGCCACAATCTAAACATTAAGTCATATAATAGTTTAGCGGTCGAAAGTGTTTGAGCGGTTAATGATAATTTCGCTTTTTATGCATGAAAAGTTTAAAAACACGAATTATTTTTTTATTTGAAATAGTTTGGTTGAAGTGAGGGTGTTACCCGCGAATTCGGCCGATTTCATTCCAAGTCATTTAAAATAATACAGTTAAATTGAGGCATAAATATCTTTACCTTACTATTCAAATTTTTTGATCGTTATTAAATAAAATAATGATAAAGTAATGAATATTTATAAAAATCCAGGACCTGTGGCATGAGAGCGCGAAGCTCTACCACTCAGCCACCGAGGGTCAAGCTTACAAATAATACTGATAATATTTTTTTTAGAAAGTGGTGGATATCCTAGTATCCAATACATTTTCTAAGACAGTTAAAATGTGCTCGTTCAAAATATGCAAAATTTATATTTTTCTCTATCACCCACAGTTTTTTAGATCTATTTCTTCAACCATTTAGCTATTTAACTGAGTACTCACCAACAATCATTATCTAAGAAAATAGTCACACCGCTTATACTGTATAGAAATTTCTGGTACAATATACAGCGTACATGAAATTTATACATACTGAAAATATAGCCTTAATCTAAGGTAAACTTCAGTGTTGTGCAAATCTTGAAAGTCCACACAGTAGCAAATGATAAATGGAAAAAAAAGTATCAGAAAAAAACACCGAAAATAACTCGAAAAAAATTTCTTTTGAAAAAAAGAAAAAAACGAGCACTAAAAAGAGCCAAAAAAGGAAATTGAAAAAAATAAAATAAAATACAGATAAAAAGCAGCGCCTTAACAATTATGTGAACTTACATCCTTTATGATTAGGGCTGTTGTGCGAATTAAGATAAAATTTAAAATAATTAATATAATTTGGATATTTTTGAAGAAATAGGATATTTTTGTTTGAAAAAAAAATCAACCAAAAATTAAGGGTTAATTCATGGAAAGAGCTTTAAGCCCTTTATTCAACTTAACAAAATTTTTTAGAACTCTTAAGGTGCTAAACATGGACTAGGACAAAAACATGATTTTGGACAAAATTTTCAAAATTGAATTTCTTATAAACTTAGAATCCTGGTATTCTTAGCTTTCTAAAAATACTTTATTTTTGTCTGTTTATTTACAAAGTTATAGCAGTTTTTGTATAAGGTGATAATACTGGATAGACTGGAGATTTCAAGTCTTTAAATGTGTTGATCTCAAAATCAGATTTTTTTCACATTTTGCACCACTATATCTCATATTGTTTTCAAAATAATTGTCTACAATTTTTTGTGAGATGAGTGTTTATGATTATAGCACACATGTTTTGAATGACAGACTAAGAGAAAAATGTAGAATTTAATTTTTTATGTATGTTTTTTCGCAAAGACAAGAGCGAAAATGGCTCAAAATTTGCTTCTTTTTTATTTATATTGATCCCTAACTCAGTAGTACTATATGCACTTGCTTTTAGGATAATAGTTCAAAACACAGATGATAGCCTTCTAAATAAAATCCTCAGAGGATTTTTTTTGTTTTGGGCGATAGAAATTTCTTATAGTGTGTATTTGCATAAAAGACCTTATTTTTTTATCCAAAATTGGATATTTAAAAAGCAAAAATAAAATAATAACATTTTTTTACTAGTTTTATAAGTTTATACACATAATAAAACAAATAAACTATTTTTTTAAAATTTTTATATCAATATTTTTTTTTTAAAAAAAGGTATCGAAACTAGTCGGATACTTTAAGCAGCTCCATAATTCCTCTGAATTCCAATAACATCGAGTTGAGATAATGCTTCATCGACAGGAGAATTTCTCTTAAAAAATTCTATGGAAATAAAACATTTCATATATTTTGTCAATATTTTTGACTTATCACTAAATTATCCTCCTGAGAAACTAATGTTAATTGCTATATTATATATAATTATACTTTTAAGTATATTTATTGTAATTATATTTTTAAGTATATTATAAAATTGTATTATATACAGTTAAGTAAAATCAGAATATGCATTAAAAGTTTCAAATTAAACTTTAAATATATTAATAAGTTTTTTAAAAAGTATCTATTTACATTCAAATAAATATTTAATTATATTGAATTCTAAATCAAATAATCTAATAATCTAAATCAAATTTGTTATTGAATTCTTGTAATTGTTAACGTGGTGCTTTTTTTCCTATTCCTTTTCAAACCTTTATTTTTTTCTTGATTTTTCTTCTAGAGTTCTTTTCCCCCNCGTTTCTAGCTACAATTTCGTATACAGCTCGTTCAATACTAACAATTTTTTTGCAAATTTGCTTCTTGATTTACATTTGCAAGTAAAATTTTTTTTAGAGTTTTATACTTTGTATCACTTGATCAGCTGTTGGCACGTTTTTCGCACGCATGTTTTTCAATTTAAGGTTTAAATGAGCAGTGCATTGGTATAGGAATAAAATTATATTGCGCTTTTGAAAATTCATTTTCTTATCCAATTTTCGTAGAAAATTTTTAAATAATGCTTGCTTCATCCATGCTTTTTTGTTTGAAGTGTAATCGGTAAAAAAACTTTTGATATTTTTGAAACACCGTGGTTTCTCTGCTNAAAGACATGAAAAAAAAAGATGGAAAAGTGGTACCGAAGCTTCAAATTGAACTTGGATTATAATCAAATTTTAAAAAATATTTATTTACATTCAAATAAATATTTAATTATATTGAATTCATGGTTAATAATCTAAATCAAATTTGTTATTGAATTCTTGTAATTGTTAACGTGGTGCTTTTTTTCCTATTCCTTTTCAAACCTTTATTTTTTCTTGCTTTTTCTTCTAGAGTTTTTTCCCCCACAATTTTTTTCTGTGATTCTAGTAGAAAGTGTCACTCATTGCAAAGAAGTTCACAAACTTAGTGTCTGACCGAAAATAGCTAGATGTTGTAAGCTATGCAGACAAATTCTATTAAAATTAACAAAATTTAAACAATATTTCATTAAATTTAATAAAATCTAAATAGTATTTCTATAAATTAATAAAATTTAAACAACGTTTCATTAAAATTAAAAAAATTTGAACAGGGAGTGAATGAAGGGAAAAATTAGCACGGAAAAAAGGACAGTATATAATGAATCAGTGAGATAATGAAACCACTTCGTCGATAGGTCATTTCATTGACAAGGTCGTTTCGCTAACAATCCATTGCAGGAAAAAATTCTCTGCCGATAAAAAGGAAATTATACTTAGATAATGTTCCCCCGTAATCAATAATTTGTATTATTACAGTTCAAAATCTTGCCAAAAAAAGTGTAACAAACTTTTACAATGATAATAATGGTGGTGATTACAAAGAATTTAATAAAAAAACACAAATCTTTTCGATAGTTGGTTAGTAAAATTACATATTTTTTATCACAAATTATGTATCTCTATGTTTATAGTATATTTATTTTTTCAAGCTCAGTTGATTTTTTTCCCACATGCAAGTAACCATTTGTTTTGTTACTATTGATATATTACAGAATTTTCTTGCATAAAATTTCAATAATTATATATTTTCTTTTGTATTGAAAATTAAATATCAATATATAAAGGGAAAAACAAACTAAGATGAATGAGAGCGAAGGTTGGTGAGCAAGGGGCGAAACTTCCTAGTACTATTATAAAAATCGTGAAAAAAATGCTTGTTACGAAAAATAAAATGGAAATCCAACTTGGAAAACATATTAGCATGTATTATTTATGAGAAATTTTGTTATAACCCTCTTCTTTTAAGTTCTTTTTCCTTAAAAAATGGACATCGTTAATGTAAAAAAAAGAAATAACTTAAAATGACTCCACAAATCCTGGGTATGCGATGCAAACGTAATGATCGCATAAAAAAATGTTTCCATGAGTTCCAAATAAGAGGAGGGGAGGAAACCTATCTAATTGGTTTTTACGATTCTTACATTTAAAAAAAAGCAACTAATTATGATATAACAAATAAATTGACTTTTGAGTTCATCATTGAGAAGAGTTGTCCATATGCGTCTGATTTTATTCTCATTAATGTTTAATTAAAAATTAAATTAGGAAACCTATTTTTTCATCCAAATATTAAAACGCTTTTCTTTTGATTTTCCAGAGAATACAAATTTACTTAAATTACTAAAACTTGCAATGAGAGTATGTACTTTAAAGGAGATCACTAAGGAGAGTCCTTTTTGCAAAAGTTTAATCTGAAATGTTTTGAAGCATCATGTTTGATGATAAGTGTACTAAAAAAGAAATGTTAATTTTTGTCACCAAAACGAAAAAAGTGATATTTTAAATGTTGATGGAAGTTTATTGTGAAATTTTGGCCTTGTGGTGTTTGCTATGTGTGAAAATTTTTATAAATTTGTTTTCTCTTTTTTAGTCAACTGAACAAACTTAATTTTTTAAATATATTTATATTTTTTAATTTCTTTTTTTCCCTACATTTTAGTTTGTGCTTGTTCCGACCGAAAATAAGCAAAATTTTGATTGACGATAAATTCCTCTAATAGTGTTCAGAAAGTGTTTGCAAATTGTGTTTTCGTCCAGTATAAAACACCAGTTAGAAATATGGACACTTAAGCTAGTCGAAAAGTGGTCGAAAGTTTAATTTAAAAAAAAATTTTCTTTTCTTTTTTGTAGAGTAATAATTATTTATTCTCACGTTGAATTCCAGGTTTTATTTCTTTTAAATAAATTGTGTCAAATTTAAATCCTGCAAGTATTAATCTAATTTAAATCCACAAACTTGCTTGTAACGTTACGCCTGTGTTTTTGTACATTTTTGGTCCGGTGAGTAGCACTTTAAATATTGTTGGAATCTACATCCTCCGCCTCGGTAAATACCTAAACATAATATTTCCGTTCCTATAGTTCTTAGAAAACTCTAACAGTGGTAACGAAACTAAGAATAAGTTCGATTATTTAGTTCGAATGAGCATCTTCATTCATCCTGTCCTTTTATTAAAGGAGCTGAATAAAAGGAAAACAAATATATAACAGTATTTTTCTAATTAATAGTAAAAATAATTAAAGTAAATCCCTAAACTTAGTTTCAAAATTACACATGACACTCTCAACGAAATGCATTCAGAAATGACCTTGTCGATAAAATGACCCTGTCAACATAATAACCTTGGCAACGATATGACCCTGTCGATGAAATGATCCTGTCGACAAAATGACTATGTCTACAAAATGACTATGTCGACGAAATGACCCTGTCGACGAAATGACTTGTCGACGAAATGACCCTGTCGTCGAAATGGCCTGTCGACGAAACGACCTTGTCGAGGAAATGGCCTGTCGGCGAAGTTAGTATATACATATACAAACTTGTATATATATAAAATTAATCTATTCGAGAGATAACATATATTTCAACGACCCTACTTTTATAAGAATGAAGCTAAACAAGTGGAATTTTTCTCACATTTTATAGATTTGGAAGCAAGATGAAAATATTTGAGATACTTTCTCAAATGCCTAAAAACATCCCTTGAATACATCGAGAGAATACATCAAAAAAGAAATTTGCAATTTTATTACACTTTCGTTGAAGGTTTATGTTTTTCGACGGCCTTCATAAATATATTACATTTTCCCTTCTTCGACTCTCCCAATTCATCTCCCATTTTTATTTCAGTCATTTCGTACATCTTTCAAATAGATGGTCCATAAATCATTTTTTCCCTCTTTTTTTTGCTTAAATAAATGCACCATCCATTTCACTAACTCATTTCAAATATGAATTCAAAAAATATCTTATAATTTAATTGTTGCAGAATATTTAATGCGAAAAGAAAAATGTACAAATCACTAAATGCCATTCTAAAATTTTATGTGTTTTGAAAATAACATTTCGAAGTTTTAAAAGTAATTTCCTTTTGTCGGAAAAATGAGGAAATATGTGCCATTATTTAAATATCTTGTTTGACATAAATAAAAGAAAATGTACGAAAGATGTTATAATTTGGACTGCTTATTTTATTTTAAATAAAACCCTTTGACTATTTTACACGCATTTAGAAGCATCGTCATTGCCAGCTGGGCCGTACTGAGATGGCTTGCTGGGCATTCAACACGCTATTTTAAAGCCTCGATACTATGGGTAATTCTCCCATATTTATATGCTTCAACGAAACCGTTTTTTAACAAAAGAGTTTTTTTAAAGTTATTGTTCTTTCGAAGCAAGCGTGACGAGGGACTGAGAACGTCTTCTTAAAGTATCCCAAACGTGGTCAATAAGATGAAACTGGCCTCACGCTACTCTGAATTGTTTGCTGCTGAAGGTAATCATGAAATGACAGTCAATGATGTCGACGAGGAAAGACATCGGGTTCTCTCCAATCTCATTGAAGGCTAAACCTGGACTCTCCATTGTTGATGCACCCCCATCAAACGTTCCCATCTATACTGTGGCTAGAGTTGCACGCATATGGCCCAGTGAAGAAGCACAGTAGATGACTAGAGAGATGGCTATTTTTGTAATTTTTCCTTCATTTGTAATAACCAGTGAAACCCTAAATTATTTTTGAATCTGATTTCAATTTGTTTGCTGACATGAACGTTTTAAGTGAAACTCAACTTTTCATTGCCCTTGTGAGAAAAGAATTTTTATTTTTAAATTTGTAAACAGGTTTGTTTATGCTTATGACAGCTCACCCGCTTGATATTTCAGTTCAGTGTTGAAATCACGAAATGAAAAAGAAATGTCATCGTTTCTTAAGAATCTACGGATTAGTGCTTTTATATAATAATATTATTTACACGCACTGTAACATTATTTACACACACTGTTACACATACTGTAACATTTTTCCTATGCTTAAATTTATTTTGAATTACAGTTAATTTTCTTTAAATTCAGAAATGCGTTCGCTTCGTTGCGTATATTAGCAAAATGTTGTCACAAAAAATTAAAATAATTTCTCCTTTTTTTCTTACATAATATTCATTGTTTCAGTATTAAATATAGACTTTTAACTAAAAAAAATGAGGAAAGCCTACCGTCTTGGATTTTATCTTAGTATGGTTAGCGTAAAAATAACACGAGAAAACATGTTTCATGTATATAGATATAATTGTAAAAAATTTACATAAGTACTTTTTCAAATTGTGAACTGCATTTAGAAACAGTCAACCATTGTATTTATTTTATAACTCAAATATAGCTCTTTCTAACTAAATATTTAAACGTTGCAGTGGCATTTTGAAAGAAGAAATTCCTGCTTGAATTAACGTCAATTTACTACCACTGAAAGACCCTGTAAATATTGACAAGTCCATAACTCCATTCCTATGCGTCCACACTAACCGCGTGGAGTCATTACTTCGTTTAAATTCATTGTTGGTTAGTTAAATAAGAAAACGAATCAAAATTGACTGTTAAAATGTGTTATAAACATGTTCCCTCATAACATATTACCTTAAAGTTGCAATGACAGCAGAAAGTGAGAAGTTCCATCTTGACAAGAATCAGTGTCAAGATGCAAGTGTTAAGAAACCCTGAAAACTAACCTTGATAAAAAAAAACTTGCTCTTTTATATATATAT
>NC_092209.1:1054890-1063803 GCF_043381705.1 Parasteatoda tepidariorum
ATATATATTTACTGGAGCGAGCAAAAAAATAGAACCTCTTAATTTTTAAAAAAAATTTTTAATGAAAAGGAATGGTTTTTTTGTAAGGTGGTTATGCACAAATAGATTAAATGAGCTGTGGTGGTTCAGGGGATCGAGCGTTCGCCTCCTATTGAGGAGACCCGAGTTCGAATCACCGCGATGGCTGGTCGATACGAATTCCGCACTCAGTTTTTTCCGACCACAGTGCCGACGTAAAAATATCCTCATTGATAGAAGGATCATAGGTTAGAGTCCCCTTGCCGCCAGGATAACCGTGGGAGGTTTTCGTGGTTTTCCTCTCCATGGATGTAATATGCGGATTAGTTTAATCAAAAAGTCCTTCACGAAGTCAAATTTCGGCCAATCCAGGAGTTCCCTTATCTTCTGGATTGGGTTCAGAATGACAAGGCTGAGTAGTTGAATACATATTAGTAGTCGTAAATCCAAAATTGGGCCGACTGTTCAACGACTGTTAATAAAAAAGAAAATAGATAAAATATCAGCTTATGAGTTGTAAAGAATTGGCTTATCTTAGTTGATACAGTTGGAATTTTTGCACAATAAATGTATAAAAAGTGCTATTACTAATAAAGTGATATTTCAATAATGTTGAAATGAAGATGTTAGTTACCACTGAAGCTTAAAAAATATCACAGTTTCCGTCTATGTTTAAAAGCTATTATGTCTAGATGAACAAGTATGTGTTGTTTTCTCAATATAAATAGAAACCATTAACAAAATAATTGACCATTTTGTTTTATACAAAAATCGCAAGTTATCTTAACAAGTGACTGCTATGGGTTAAAATGACAAATTTGTGGTCGTTTTCTGTAGAAATGACTGAATATATTTCCAAAATCTTGTTTCTAACTGAATCTCTTAAAAGATTTATTTTCAAATGGTTTTTAAATTCGAAAGATATGACTTTTAAATTTAGAATTTTCATAATCAAACAGTTGATTTTTAATCTAAATATAAAAAAAAGTACATATTTTTTTTTTTAAAAAAAAAGGAAGAGCAACAGTAGTGTCATTAAATTCTATATAAAATCGTTGAGTTAATTGTATGTTATAATTAATGTTAACTAAATTTTTATTTTTACCATGTACATCTCCAATTCGGGAATATCCGTGACTAAAAATCTAATATTTAATAAAGAATTTTAAATTTTTTTCCATTAAATTTCAATAATTTTTTACAACCTTATTAATTTTTATTTTATAACCGTCGTAGAACAGCCGACCCAATTTTTGGGCTTACGACTACTAATGTTCAACTCCGTAACCTTGTAATTTTGAACCCAATCCAGAGGACAAGGGAACTCCTGAATTGGGAGAAATTTGCTTTCGTGGAGGACTTTTAGATGGAATTAACCCGCATTTGCTCTACGTGGAGAGGAAGACCACGAGAACTTTTCACGGTTAGCCTGACGTCAAGGGGACTCTATCCCATGATCCGTCTACCACTGAGAAGGGGGGGACAATACTTAAGACTGTTATTTTCAAGTTTCTTGAGAAAAAGAAAACAATATTACCCTTGCCCTTATTGTCTCTCTCTCTCTCTCTGTATATATATATAAAAGATAGCAAACGATTTTAGAAAACAATAAAAAAGAAATTCGATAGAAATATACCGTTTGTTGCGTTCTCATAANTAACGAATTGCCTGGATTTGAAAAATAATGAAGTGGGCTTAAAATAACATTGAAACTTAAGAGTGCAGAACGTGAGCTCACAATATATATATTTATATATAATGTACCCATAAACCAGACTTATTTTAACAATTTAATATGGAAACAGTTTTCATCGCTCTTGAAATAAGTTTCTTTTAATATTTAATAATTTCAGTATCACTGTTCAGATTTTTATATCTCTTTTTATTTAATTTTTTCAGCTCAAGCGCAAGTTTATAATATAAAAAATCGCGAGAAAAATTGTCATAGTCTAAAGTAAAATGTGAGAAGACTGGCAAAAAAGCACTCATGCACTTAAGTATTAAATTCATAAATTAAAATCATTTCAACACTCTTTTAAACTTTTTTTGCTGTATTTCCACGGGTAGCAGAGCGATTATCACTGCCTTTTTACTACACGATACTACTTCTCAAATTAAGTAACGAATTTTAAATTTTTTATTTCATCGTAACTTCTTGTACATGATTTGGAATAATCTGTATTTGAAGTAATTTAAAAACATAATTTCTGGGAAACCAGATTAAATATTAACCAAGCTAGATATTAACGCAATAAATTCCTAATTTAAAACATGCATTACTTTAAGCATGCATTGCTTCACTCAAAAGATGCATTGTTTCACTGTTTTTTTAGTCATTTTTAAAGTTTTTATGTATGTATTAGTTTTTTTTAAATTTTATATTTTTCTTTGAAATAAAATAAAATTAATCGTTGTGTTATCATCTTTTGAGGAAAATATAACTCTTATAGGAATTAAAATAATTATCATCCATTAATGTGATTTATAAAAAAAAATAGTTTATTTCTTTATATTCTTCATATGTTCTCTATTTATTTTGAACACTGTATAGAACAAAATTAATTTTCGGTTGAAATTCGGCTTTCATTTTAAGTCTTCCCTGACTTATCCCGATACTTTCGAAATTCACATTTTAAACTCTTTTCGGGACACATCTTCTTAAGAAGAGTAAATTGAGTTTCAGGAAATGTTTCAAATGGTTTATTGATCAGTCGACGAAACATTCGTTTCCTTCTGATATTTCGCGTTTAGGACATTTTTAAAATATGTTACCTCGGAAGAAGTCAAATTGGAGGGATTCTAATGAGATTTCAAATTGATACCGTTAAATACCTCCCATTTACAAAATTAAAATGATTCTTATTTTGTGAAAATGAGGACTCAATAATTTATTAAATGGGAAAAACATAAACTAAATTTAAATTATATTAATTCATAAATTGGATCACAATTTCATATTAAAACTTTTTAGTACGCGTAGTGAAGAGTTTTTTGTCATCTAATGTTTGGCCCTGATGAAGTTACTTAAATATGAAATGACACAGATGTGTTGTCAATTAAAACTGATTAGTTCACCTCTAAGGAAATATTTACCGATTTTACGATTTTTTTCCTTATATGTGCGAAAAAAGTCTTTTATGTCAAAATTCTTTTGCCCATCACCATTTCTATCTGTAGGTAAATTTTATTTTGGAGAGCAAAATCAAAATCAATTTTAGCGAAATTTTATTTTGGAGATTTAAAGAAATAAAATCTGCTCTTCACTTCTGCTTCCATACAAATATGCAGAAATAATATTAAAAAATTTCTCTTAGTTGTTCACCATATTTATAGGACATTATGAATTGAATCAGTTTGAAAACATGAGATATTTCATAAATGTGATAGGCATGTTTTCATTTTTGGAACGAATCTATTCATTTCGAAACTAATATGTTCGTTTACTCATTTTTGAGAACTTCATTTTTAACAGTGAATGTAGTATTTGAAAAATGCTACGGGATAGAGGGCTCGTTTCCCAATAGAGTGACTTGGGTTCGAATCCCAGAGATGGCTGATCGATCCGAATTCCGCATCTGGCTCGTACTGATCACAGTGCTGATGTAAAAATATCCTCAGTGGTATATGAATCATGGGTTAGAGTCCCCTTGTCGTCAGGCTAACTGTGAATAGTTTCCAGGTTTTCCTTTTTATGTAACGCAAATGCAGATTAGTTCCATAAAAAAAGTTCTCCACGAAGGCAAATTTCCACTAATACTTGATCCAGAAGTTCCCTTGCCTTCTGGATTAGGTTCAAAATTACTAGGCTATGCAGTTAGGATTAGTAGTCGTCAACTCACAATTGGGTCGGCTGTTCAACGACTGCCATTAAAAAAATCGGACTCGGTATAATATTCTCAGTTGTAGAAACATCATAGGTCAGAAATTTTTTGCCGGCAGATCTTCTTGTCCATGTAACACAAATGTAGGTGAGTTCCATCAAAAAGTCCCCCCGGAAGGATAGTGTGTCCCAATGCTTTATCCAGGAGTTCCCTTGTCTTCTGGACTGGGTTCAATGTTACAAGGCTACGAAGTTGAGCATTGATGGTGGTCGTAAACTCAGAATTGAGATCTCTGTTCAACAGCCGGTTATTAAATTACAAATATCAGACTAGAGAGCTGCGATGGCTCAGGGGATAGAGCGTTTGCCTCCCAACGAGGTGCCCCAAGTTTGAATCCCAGGGGTGGCTGTTTGATGCGAATTCTGCTTCCGGCTCCCATCGACTTTAGTGATGACGTAAAATATCCACAGTGGTAGCTAGATCAGGGATTAGAATCCCATTGTGGTCGAGCTAACTGTGGGATGCTTTCGTAGTTTCCCTCACCTCCATGTAACGCGAATGTGGGTTAGCCAGAGCAACAGCTCCTGGCAGACCTTGGCTGCATCAACAGCTGACACACGCCAGAGCCTTCTATCCGTGGCAACTCCCTTCCAATTTCTAATCTTTAGGGTTTTCAGGTCATTTTCGATGTCGTTGAGCCATCTAGTAGGGGGTCTATCTCTGAGACGTGACCCCTCGAGGTTCTTAAAGGTGGCGATTCTCATGGCGTTATTTTCAGGGCTTCTCCGTATCTGGCCTAGCCATATCAGCCTATTACTGTGGATTATTTGTGTAATTTGGGGCTGTTTATAGAGCCGGTAGAACTCGAAGTTATATCTGGTTTACCAGCATCCCCTTTCTTGATATCGTAAAGGATGGCTCTGAGAATCTTTTTTTAGAAGGTGTCCAGTGACCGCTGTATACAATTACAAATGCGGGTTAGTTCCATAAAAAAGCATTTCACGAAGGCTATTAAGGACTACAGAAGTTCCCTTGTCTTTTGGGTTAGATTCAAAATTACAAGGCTGCGGAGTTAAACATTGATAGTCGTAAACCCAGATTTGGTTCGGCTGTTCAGCGACGGTTTTAAAATGCTTGATATAGAAGTCCCCTTGTTTCCTGGTGGGTCGGGTTCAAAATTACAATTCAGCGGAATAGAATATTGATGGTGGTTAACTCTTAATTATGTCAGCTGTTCAACGCCGGTTATAAAATAAAATTTGGAACTAGGATTTCATTCATTAGTTGTTAATGACAATCAAGAAATGGCCTCCCTTTGGAGTGATTCGAAAAATACATGAATGGAATTCTGATTCAGAATGAAAGGGAGTTTCTGCTCACATAGAAACTGAAAGCGTATCCATAAATGTATATGTGACTCGACATTCAGCTGTAAAAGTCACATGGAAGTCCCATCCATGTCCACTCACGAAAACTGATCAGAAAAGGAAAAGCACAGTAAGGAAAAAAGGTGATAGTACAATGGTTTGTCACTACCATTTTAGCTGTCCATATAGTTATTCCGGTAGGTAGAGCACTAAACCGTAAAAATGAAAATCCTAGCAATGCTTTAGTTTTTATACTGTAAACAAAAAACCTATAACAACACCAAAGTGGTTTTGGATGATTTACTACACAAAGAACCAAGAGTTGCAGCAAAATACCACGAATTTTTCATTCCTTTGCTTGGTGTAACACTAATATTTATGACCTAAGATACACTGAGCTGAGACACGCTATTTATATGCACTCCATGAAGAAAATTTGCTACAGATCGATTTTTTTTTAATTTCTAGAAAGAATTAAAATCAATCTCATATTGAAGCATTGACGAAAATGCTTTATGTCAGGCTGTAAATTACTATGTTAAAATTATCAAATTTTACCACATTAACCGAATTTTATCACATGTTCTGAAATTATTTTATTGTTATTTTTACCAAAATCATTAGCATAGCGATTCCGTCAAAACTGTCGAGCTTTTGGGTGTTCTCCTAAAACCAGGAATAGGGTAAATGTTACCCTATTCTGGTAGTTTTGACCCTACTTTTTTTCTTATCGTAAAAAGTTGGCAACTAACAGAAAAATGAGCAATAACGCAATTTTTTCTATGTTAATAATCACGTATAAATACCTTATAAAATAATATTTCATGGGTGCTTTAAAAATATTATGCTGATTTGTTGCAGTCATTTTCGACATGTTTCAACACAAGGGAACTCTCATTTCTCAAATAGAGTTAATTCAATTTTCAAATGAAAAATATGATTGATAAGTTTATTGTATCCTTTTAAAGGAAAGTTGCCGACCATAAATTGCGATAATTATGTATAAAATTACGATAATTGAGCATAAAAATTGAGGGGTTATGTCCTTTATTCAAAAGGAATTCTAATTTATAGTGTGGTAATATCAAATTTTTTTATTGTATCCAATGACTAAATTTGCATCGCTATTATATTGCAATGTACATTAAAATAACACTGCATCTATATGGAATAGCAAAGGGACACTGTAATAGCGGTCGTACTAAAGAGCGTTTATTGTATTAGAATTTTAGTTTAAACTTTTTAATCCATTTTATGACTCTTTTAAACTAATTATGGGATAGTTAGAGAGTTTATCAACACAGGGCTTAATTGTACTTTTTCACAGCGAGAATAATCATTGTACATTTTGTGAGTCAAGGTTTGCTTGTGAAAATATTTAATCCCTATAAGAAAAACGCTTTTGATTTTTCACAGGAAAAAAAAGGAAATTACTTTTCGACCAACCCAATATAATTATCAAAACTCAAGCAGCTATCTCTATAGTTTGGAGAATCAAATCCATCGAAAAAAATGAGATAAAAATGCGTCTTTTGTGTCTCATTTCATAACTTGAAATATCTTTTGTAATCATAAATAAGCGTATTTAATGCATTCCCTTTTTATCATAAACATTGCATCCTTTTAAACATGAAAATTCGACATTAAATCAAAAGTTGTTTAGGGGTTTCTGCCTTTTTTATCGACCCTACGTTTAAATTATTTCAACAGCTCACATAAAAAGTTTTTCTGTTTTTTAAAAATATGAATATGACGAGAATTGGCTTATTTGCGAATGTCTTTCACGAGGGTTTTTCATTTTATATCCTTAGCGTCCTTAATATTAATCTCTTCAGGGAACTCTTCCTTGACAATTGAATGTATTAAGCTTTTTCTATCTTAAAAATCATGCTGTAGTACTAAAGATATATTTGTTTTTGTGACGGGCATGTTTCGAAGCATTTTCCCGAAAACAAATAGCTGCCATGACAAAAAATAGAGGTATAGAATATTTCTTGTATTTCTAGTATTCTTAAGCGTTAACAGAAAAAGTGAGTTATATTCCTTTGCAGATGTTGAAGTACACAGTTTAAAGTGTCTGTTACATATAGATGTATATATAAAATAAAATAGTCCAACAATAGAGCATCTTCTCATGGCAGAAATTCTTTTTTTTTCCACCATAGCATGCTTTCTTTAGATATGCCATCAAAGCTTCCAAGAACTATTTTTGGTCTCAAGAGGAAATTGGAAGGAGAAAAAAACGTTCTTTCTTATAAAATTTTGAGCTTTACCAAAGCTCTTTATTCCAAAAGAAAGCGGATACGTAATATAGCTCTTTTTTTTATATGTAACGGATAAACTAGTTTTTAAAAATTTATTCACTTTTAGTTTAGAAGATAACACGCCTTTATTTTGTACAGTCATTGTAAGACTAAATAGTTTTATTCTTTTTCACTTCAAAGAATAAAATATTTTCTCAACTGTCTGCAGGTCTGTAGTTTTCTAAACCTGAAAGGAAATATCAACAGAAAGAAGTACAAAATGAGCGCTTCATCGCAATGATTTCCAATGCAAGCGCCTTATTTTGCAACTAAAAAATTATAACTAATTAAAAGGTCGCATTTCAAAGACAGAATATTCATTTAATAATTTTTATCGAGCTTAATGACATCTGTAAAGATTAATAATTATGAATTGATTTTTGGTTGGTTGAAAAAAGTAGGTATATTCACTGAAGGTGAGATCAAATTTGAATTGTTGGTTGTAAGAATTGATTTGCTCATGAAAACAATTATATTAATCACGATAACCTAACTTTTTTATATAAATATACTTTTATATAAAAAATTTAATTTTCCTTTAGTTCGACGGTTTCGCATAGAATTCAAATAAATTTGACAGATAATGATTTTTTAAAATCAGATTTTGGAAAAGTACATCAATTTCTTTTTTAAATAAATAAATATTAATACAAATTCTTCTAATTCTATTAGTTTGGCTAAAACAATTTTTAAATAAATGTTTATAGAAACGTTTGAGTTCATTAATTGTTGTTTTATACTATTACTTTTATTTTTATGATTACTAGATTATTACTAAGCGTAAAATTATATATATATGTCACGGCGAAAGACAGAAATCGGTGGTTGTTGACTTTCACCGGTGAATGTCGACAAACACCAAATACGTCGGTGAAAGATCGAATATTTCATTACATTCTTGTACATTCGGACCCTCACCGGAGCATGTTGACAATCACAGATATGCTTTGGTGAATGTCCGAAATATTTATTACATTCGATTTGATATGAATTTATTCCTGGATATAAATACATTTATTCGATATTCTAACCCTACACTGATATTTTTTTAAGGTTAAGTGCCACAGCCCGGTATACGTTTGCCCGGTATACCCTACAATGGTGTTTTTTTAAGGTTAATGGCCACTGCCCGGTATACCCTATACTGATGTTTTTTTAAAGGTTAAATGCCACTGCCCGGTATACATTTGCCCGGTATACCCCCCACTGATGTTTTTTTAAGGTCAAGTGCCATTGCCCGGTATATATTTGCCCGGTATACCCTACACTGATGTTTTTCTATGGTTAAGTGCCACTGCTCGGTATACATTTGCCCGGTATACCCTACACTGATGTTTTTTTAAGGTCAAGTGCCACTGCCCGGTATACCCTACACTGATGTTTTTTAAGGTTAAGTGCCACTGC
>NC_092209.1:1065271-1077046 GCF_043381705.1 Parasteatoda tepidariorum
ATTATATTTGATTTTAAAATTATATTATACGATTATATTATAAAATTATATTGTAATATTCTTCCGAATTAAAAATAAATTATTGTCTATAACTTTCAAAATTAAAAATAATTAAATAAATAACAACAATTTTGCAAAAACATTAAAGAACATAAGAATATTATTCAATAAAATTTTAGGTTACTTTGAATTTCGATTTCCTAGAAATGTACTCGTTACTTTTTTTAAAAATACTTGTACTTTTACTCGTTACTTTTTAAAAGTAATGTTGCCATATATGCTATCATCTATGCGTGAATGAGTGTTTCGTTCTCCAATTAATCCAGGGTCACCCATTGAGGTGTGTTGTAAGAATGGGAGGAAATATTGTGGTGTCAACGGTAAGATTCGAAACTCCCATAATGATAGTGACCTATTTGCCCTCTCGACAAAAGTATTTATCCAGCTGGAAGAAACTAAGCAGCTTCATAAGGTATTCACCTAAGCATCCTCTGTTCTATTATGCAGCCGGTGATGGAAAATAAAATTCTGAATTCTTATCATATGGATTAGCTTCTAATTTTGAATGAACGTGAGCTCGGTTCTCATCGACTGTGGACCTATTTGTCGCTGACAAAATTTCGGTTCCTTAACCGTATTGGGTGAAAACAGGCAGTAAATGAATTTCATGGTTTGAATACTATTTTTTTAATGGTAATTTGACTGTTTTGGTCAAATGAGGTAAAATAACAATGAACTAAACTGCCATTTAATAATTTTTTTCCGAGAAATTACTTAATCGAGCGCAACAACTAATGTAGGTTATGTAAAGCACAAAAATAGACATTTTATTTAACAATAAATAAGGTTTTTTACACTCTCTGTAGTAAATGTTATAATGTAATCTCTAAATATATTCCTAATATCTTTTCATTTTAGTGGTTCTACTAAGTGAAACAAAAGAAGAAAAAAACTACGATCACTCAAAAATTAATAACTACTTTACTGAAACTTGTTACCCCCCTATCAAAAGGGCGGAAATCAATTTTCCTAATATACCTTTTGGTCTTAATATAATGGATGCCCACCCCTTACCCCTCTCTGCTCTACTACGATATTGATTACTACTGATGGCCTTTACCTTTTTTTTTTAAATTTTTTATTCCCATCAGAAAAGTATTTTCAAACTATTTTGCACAAAAAAAGCCAAATTCGTTTCATTTTGAGCAATGAATGAAGTCACGATTTCTTATGCCGTTATACGTTGAAAGCGTATTCGAGAAATAACGAAATTATTGCAAATGCAATTATTATGACCTATGTTAAATTGTAAATTTTTTTTAACTAGCAATGTAAATGCTACCGGCAAAGTTTGAAATCTGGCATTCCATAGAATGCCTAGGCATTGTATATAATGCCTAAAATTAGCCGGCAAAGTATGAAATGATTTATATTTCACACATTTCCTAGGCATTCTATAGAATGTCAAATGAGAAACCGGCAAAGTATAAAATACATTCTGATTTGTCAAAATGTCAAATTCAGAATGTCGGTCAAGCCTGCCATTGTTGCACCTAGTAGGTCAATTTCTTATTTTTTTATATGAAAATTTTGTTTCCCTTAACAAGAAAGGCATAAATTATGTTTTGTGCAACTTTCATTTCTCTTTACGCATTTTGAATAAATTTTTTTAATGGCACTCTCATTATTTTTTCAGAATAACATTTTAATTTTCAGAAATGCATGTAACAACCTCATCAGGACGTTTTTTTATACTTTGTCTAAATGGCATTTGTCATTCTGTAGAATGCCTACGTATTATATACAATGCCTAGGGAAAGTATGTAATACTTCTCATATTTCATACTTTGCCTAAAAACACCCGGCATTATATACAATGCCTAGGCATTCTATAGAATGCTGGCGTTTGATACTTTGCCGGTAACATAAATAAATGTTTAAAATTTTGTTTCATTTTATAATAGGAAATAATTGTAACCTCATCTATATTTTTATATATATATATATAAAAATTTTTTTAAAGGATAATACGTTTTGTATGTTAACAAATAAAAAATTGAATGTGGTACTCAGGAATATAAGTTTTTTTTAAGAAAAGGTATTCTGAATAAGTCTGAGGATTCTCATAAAATTCACGCACAACCCACAGTTTTGGATTCGTTGAAATTATTGAAAAAAAATTTTTTTTTAGGCAATTGACAAATATTTTAGCTTTAAGGTTTTATAGGTAAGGTTCCATAGCAGTTTTAGTGATGAGAGTGGATAGACTAGTGATTTTAAGTCCTTAAATGCGTTTATCTCAAAATCAGAAATTTTCACATTTTACACAGCCTTAAAAAAGATACCTCATATTGTTTGTAAAGTAATTATTTACAATTTTTCAAGAGTGTTTATGATTATAGCATGCATTTTTTGAACTACAGACCACGAGAAAAAAGTAGAATTTCAATTTTTATCACATAATAAAACTTTAAAACTAGTTTTTAAAAATTTATATTAATGTTTAAAAGACAGTTGCCGAAACTAGTCGGATACCTTACAGCACTGAATTCAGATTTGAGTACACTCAATGTAAGTCTCTCTTCCTCTTTTCCTGAATAAATAAGCAAAAATAATAGAGATACATAACGAAGCATTTTTAGTATTATGAAATTTGAATGTTCCGTGCAATTTATTTAATACGGTGTTTGTAGGACCATAGAAAAAAGTCAGAAATCAGTAATATTTAGTATAGTATGTAATATAACAATAAATGAAATATATTGTACATAATACTAAATACGAAATGGAATTGTTAAATAGTACTTCATACTTACTCCGGAGCCTTTTTTCAAAAAAAAATTAATTAAAGCTATAATGAAATAGCTGTTTAAATAACCAGCAATTACAAGCAACGTTTCATTGTTAAAAAACAGTGTTTGAATTTTACAATCAAAGTTGTTGGCAACGCGACTGCCAGCAGATGCTGTGAAAATAACAGCAAAGTTGCTGTTTTAATTATTACTGCAGACTGTTATAAAGTTTACAGTAAAATGTTGATTTGAATATTGCAACAAATGCTGTAAATTTTATTAAAAAATATTTGCTGTTTTGAATATTAAAGCAGACTGCTGTAAAATTTACACCAAAGTTGCTGGTTTGAACAAAACAGCAAACTTATGCAAATTTCACAAAGTACTGTGAATAATACAGCAAACTGCTGTGGATGCCACAATACACTGTTTCTGACAATGCTGTGAATGTAACAACAGGCATCTGTCAATTCTTAAATTGCTGTTTCTGACAGTGTTGTGCAGTGTCAGTAACAGCACATCACTTACAACTTACATAAGTCTACTGAAACATTTACAAAATTTTTCGAAATAGCAACTTCGTGAATTTTGCAGCTATTGCTGACTGCTAGTTTTTCTGCAAAATAAATATAATTTTTTATAGTTTACATAAAACTATATTATTGAAGTTGTAAGACTATATTCATAAAAATGGATTATCAAAGTAATTGATAATAGTATAATCAGTCCCGTTTATCATTGGAGTTTCACAAAGCGTGATTTCCAGGATCAGTAACCGTCTTTTGGAGACTGGAAATGGAGGCCGAAGATCAGTGCAAGGGCTTAGACACGCAACAACGCCCAATGAAGACCGTTAACGCTAATGGCTCGGAGACACCGGAATATGAATGCCGCACCTTCGCTCGGCAACTGGAGCCACAGTTTCGACGCAAGCTGTCCGAAACCACCCTCACGCTGTAGGTCTGTATACTCGCCGTCCAATGGTGTGTGTTACATTAACAGAAAGGCACCGTCACTCCCGCAGGTAGTGGGCAACACAGCATGTGAACTGGAGGAGAAATGAAAGGCACAATCTTTTTTCTTCTGGTGAGTCCTGCTTATCTGTTCATCCTGATAATAGGCGCATTTTCATCTTTGCGGAACGTGGCAGTAGAAACAATCCTGCGTTCGTGAGTAAAAGTGCAAGATTTGGCGGGAGGGGGGAGTGATGGTCTATGCTGACATCTCCATTGATGGGCTCACCGATCTTCATATCATTCGAAATAGAGGTGTGACCGGTCGCCGATGTAAGGATGAGATCCTGAGACATATTGTAGTCCTTTACGCAGCAGCTATTTTAGATGATAATAATGGCCGACGAAAATTGCAGACCACTTCGTGCTAACTTAGTGAATGATTTACTTTTGGAGGAAGGAATCATATGAATGGATTGAGTAGCGAGTTCTCCGGACATGAACCCAATCGAGCATGTTTGGAACATTCCATGCAGACGAATTGATAGATGTTTATCAAACCCACAAACTCCCCAAGAATTGAAGGAGTTCATCTGGAGGAGATGGACAGAATAGCCCAGATTCCCAACAACCTCATTGACTCGATGCCTCAAAGCTGTTCAACGTTGCTGGCCGTGATGGGAAACTATACCCCACACTAAAAACGATTTAGTTCAAAATGTAGAGAAAACACGGAAAAAATTGCAAAGTATTGAAAAGAGAGGAAGAAAATTATTGAAATAAAATAAAATAACATGGAAAAAAAAGATCTAATCTTGTGAGGTGATGAGGAGATTATATCTATCTTTTTTTCCCGGATTTTTACTAAAAACTTTTTTTTAAAATTTATGTTATTTTATTTTATTTAAATAATTTTCTTCTACTCATTTCATTATTATTTACTTATTTTATGAGTACTATATACTTGCTGCTTATACGTAGTAAATGATATATATATATATCATTTAAACTGTTGTTTGTTATTTTTTTACTTATTACTTATTATTTCCCCCTTTTTTCATATGTCTTTCAATTTTCTCTGTTTTATTCTTCATTTTGAACATATATATATATATATATATATCCTGTCGATTACTTCATCTTAAAACAACTGGGAAATTTTTTATTTAGTATCGTTTAGGTAAATTTTGATTCTCAGCTTGAATTTCTAACTATGTTTACATAGGGACTCTAGGTACGATGACTCATACCTACTCCGTAAATCATTCATCATCAAGTGATCTTCATTTGAGATTTTACTGTATCATGTATAAATTGCTATTATATAAGCTAATTTAATTTCAGGTTCTAATAGCAAGCAACCCGATTCCTGTTATTAGTACTCTTGCAGCTCTTCTTTTCGTATGTGCTGTCGCAGTAGCATTCTTACCAGAAACAAAAGGCGCTGGATTAAAGGTACGTATGTTTGAAAAACCCACGACGAGGCGTATGTGTGCTTGAAACATCCTTCTGTCAAAAGCGAAAACAATCTGTTTTAGTGCAAACTAAATACTACCCATTTATTTAAAAGTCTTAGAGCCATCGTCACAAAAAAGACCACAATTTTAGATATACATATTGTTGTGTTTTCGGATTTTTTTCCTTATATTTGACGGTTTAAAGCCGTTTTCTTGACAAAACGGTGTTTTTTATCCTTTTTCCATCCTAATCACAAACGGATTAAAAAGTTCATTTGAAATTCCAGTTTTTGTCACCCAGTTTATTATTACTTTATCTTTTCCACATTTATTTTATGATAATATTCTATACTTACTTTTTTATTTTAGCAATTACCTTATGGTTCTGAAAATCGTATAAGCGGAACTGCGATTTGATTTTACTGTCAAATTGATGCAAAATTGAAGCGAAATTATCATTATCAAAAACCATGAACCATAAACCCAATAAACCATTTGAGCTGCNATATATATATATATATATATATTATAGATATATTTAAAAAATTCAATTGCTTATAACTAACTCGATATTGAATTTTTTGGTTAAATCATATTTATCCGTTACTATACTATACACAGCCTATTTAACGCGTGTAGCGTGAAAATTTTTTTTAACTTTGTCCTATAGTTTAATAATTGTACATTTTCAAAAGCATGTCTAAAAACTTTTACAAAAATTAATTCGATTACCCGTTTTATTCGCAAATTCGGAGCTTAGCATTTCTTAACAATAAGTATAGTTTTGCCATACAATTTAGTGGGGAATATTTCATTTACTTCGGAGCGTTAATACTTACTACATAAAGTTCCTGGTGCAATGAATGCTCTTTATAGCGAACTTTTGTTTTTATAGATGTTTAGCAGCATTAAAGACCACAACAAGCTTACGCCAACTCTAAATCAACTGTAAATAATGTACCGTCGATTTTCGAAGTACGGCTTTTGTGAGCAAAAATAATTCACTTACTGTTTGAATCTGGGTAGAGATTGGTGTAAGGTTTATTTATTATGAGTGTTTAAATTGAATGTCACCCTTTAAATTGTTCCTATAAATAAAATTTTCCTTCACGCAATCCTTTAGGTTGTTCAGCTTCAAATTCAGGTAGATATCTCAACGATAGTTTAACCACAAGTCCTTTTTTTTATTTAAACAATTCTTTTCCTCAACTTTAATCTTTGGTAATGAAAGCAAAAACTTAAAATATCTTTTTACAAAAAAAAAGGACAAAAAAGAAGAAAAAAAAGGGAATGTTTTCATCAAACGTTTCCTCTTTTTGAAAAAAGTCAATAAACCTGGCCATGGGCATTTCCCAAGCTATCCTCTCCGCTTTAGCTTTCACATAAGATAGCTGATGGGATCGATATCAGTTTGTATTGAAACCGAGAGTAGATGGAATTTAAGCGTCGAAGCACATCGCGTAACCTCTGGGCAACTGGGCTATCTTCTGCAGAACGAGCACCTCAAGCTAATAGGGAATGACATTTAGAGACACCCTCCCCCTTCATCCCCGTATGCTTCCTTTTCAGGTAGCCAATGGCGGTGAACGGCAGCTATCGCCAATTATTATTTATCGCTTCCCATAAACGTATCACCTTAAAAACCCCTACAAGCACACTTTTTAATCTATCTTTTAAATTTTAGTGAAATACAGTCTTAAAAAAGATTGAATATATATATATTTTATCAAATATAACACGATTCAAATAGAGAAAAATAACACGCTTCCCCCTCAAATGATTTTTAAATCCTCAGAAAATAGTATTTCATTCCGCAAGATTAGTTTTGAATTCTGTTTATTGTACAACATATAAATTAAATTCTGCTGCTGTCACAAATTAGAATGTAAGAATGTGTGCATGTTATAAATATAGCACGCAATGAATGATTTGCTTTCATATGATTTTTGGCCTTCTGTTACGTTCTGCTCGCTTTTATTTGTTTAAAATGAGCCCGTCTTCAGATTAATGCAACTGTCGTATTCAGATTACAGATATATTTACTGGAGATTGCCAGATTAATGTATCATCATAATTAATTACACAGGAGAAAGTATTTATTGTCATCACTGATGGTCAAACGTCATAACGTTTCAAGTAATGGGTGGCAAAAATTGCATCAATTGAAGTGATCCAATGAGCTGGATTGCTTTTCAATTTTAGACAACATACGTTTCTTAAGACGTCTTAAAATTCTTTTTTTACTTCAAAATTCATATTACAATTGCCACTATGACGGTAATTATGAATAAGTTAATCATAACAATAGCAAAAAATACTTATAACAAATACTATGAGGTGTTTATGAGCTTCTGTAAGATAACCAATTAACGCAAGCATTAACAGAAAAACAAGATTAAGAATAATAAAAAGAAATAACATAAAAGAAGCTGAATTAAAAATTATTTTTTTTACTCAAAATGGAATAAATTTAATAAAAACTTCTTTGTTAATTTATAAAATTTTTACCGTGTGAAAATCTATTTCGGGCAAATCCATGGTTAAAAATATGCGCAAAACAGGCAATTCATGTTTCTCTTTCTCTTTTTTTTTCTTAAATAAAAGTTAATTTTTTAAAATCATTAAAATTGTATAATTAACTATCAACCTTATTAACCATAAACCTCTTTAAATTATCCAGTACAATGTTACCTTTCGCACGTCCATTTTCGGGCCAATCCTAGGTAACTAACAAATCAAACGTGCTTCAGTACTGTAGTAAGAACGCGCTACTATAAGACAAAATCTTTCTATTTACACGTCTACCTCGTCCCGCAGTGGACTGATCGTTAAGACACGGTTCCCAGCAGATCACCGAAGTCAAGCATCACTGACTGCTGTCAGTGTGCGGGTGGGTGACCACTTGGTTCAGTCTGCGTAGGCACCGAGGATGTGCGGTATGGGTCCTCGTTAAACTGTTCTACCGTAAAGTGCTCGACTTCGCGTGCAGGTCGTTGGGCTACCGAAGCAGGGGGGCCATCCCCTCTGCAGAGGATCAAAATTGTGATGGCTTCTCTTCGGATCATCCAAGGGATGTTTCCCAGACCGTCGCCAATAGCTCATTGTGCAGCTCTAGTGCGACGTAAATTAACTACAACAACAACGCTTCTACCTCAATTTGCGCTTCTGTTTTCTTTTTTTGTAATCTGGCAATCTTACTGCGAAAATGTTTTAAATCATTCTTGAAAATTTTCCTGTTCATCTAAGTTCATTTGAATTTGCTACTCGCTTTATAGATTTCATTTTATGTTTTGTTCTGTTTTTTTCATATTTTTTTCTGCTTTTTCTTTACTGTTTACTATTTTTTTCTGCTTTTTATAACTTAATGTGTTCCATTCTATTTTCTTTTAAAAAACATTTTGTGTGCTTTTCTCACTATTGTCATGATATATTTTGCTTCGACTATATTGATACAATATTAGAAAGCACTCTTTTTTGCGGATATAATCGTATGAGCTGATGAAGAGATTCGATATTTTTTTCCCGGGATTTTTACTGAATTTTTTTTAATAATTTTCTTTTTCTATTCTTTCATTATTCTGTAAATTTTTTCATGTTTTCTCTACATTTTGAATTACAATTATGGCTTTCTTGGGACGAGCAAAAGAAATGCGATTTAGTAAAATTAAATTGGGAAAACTGTTGAACTAGAGTGACTTACTGCTCAACCAAGTAGTCCTTGAATTTGTATTTAGTAGATTTTGAGCGTCAGGCAAAACGAGCAGGGATTCCTCTTTAAAAAGGTTTCTCTCAACTAATCTAACAAAATTAGAGAATCTCACAGTTATTAAAGAAATTTTATTGAAATGGTTTAAGCTAAGTAGTGAAGAATTTAAGATAAAATGTGTTCAACACCAAACAATTTTGATAATATTCAGAAGGAGCTCGTTTATAAATAAAAGAGCTATTTAAATGATTGGACTTATTGAATTAATTGAGAGTTATTAATTATTGACGTCTCAAAGAAAGAGCCGAATAAATTCCGAAGATAGAAGAGATAGCTAAGGTAAAATTTATAAGCATTAATCTGTTAATGGCCCTTCGCCAAATCTAAGGATTTGGCCAAGGGTTATTAACAGATTAAACCAAGTCCAAATGCTCAAAAAATAGCTGCTTTTATAAAGGGACCTACAAGACGACTTCCACTTGCGTTAAAAAATGCCCCTTATTTTTTTTCTAGCTTGACTACTAAAAGGTAGTGAAGAATTTGCTACCTTGATTATATATAGCAATTTACCATTTAGAGAATCTGATGCGCAGCGGATCGCAGAAGCGAAATTAACCACGAAACCTTCAGGATCATATTCTTTATCAAAGACATATTGTCAGAGAAGGTCATAATGATACGAGTAACTACGACCAAGATTGAAACATGAGATGAGAACACTTCTAGGGGGCTATTACAGTCGATAGATACCAATGTTCTCTGTTCTAGTTGCGTCATAAACAGACACTTTAAAAGACAAAACTAAACAGTAAGAGATTTCCTGGATTACCGAATTCGAAGAAACCTTTAAGAAGAGGAAAAAAAAATGAACAACCTATATCCTTCTCAACCAAACTAAGAGCCTGTCTAACTTAGTAAACCTAACTAAGACAAGAACAAAAACAACCTAATTAAGCAGAAACAGACGCTTCGAAAATGGGTATGGGTGAGGTACTGAAACAGCTAGGTAGAAGGCTGTGATATTTTGATGTATATATATATAGATATCAAAATAAATAAATACAAAAAGACACGATGAAAATTAAGAAAAACAATAAGTTCCATTTATTGCGCATAAGCTGCAAGTAAATAGAACTCATAAAATAAGTTCAAAATGAAGATAAAACAAAGGAAAATTTCAGACATATGAAAAAAGGGGGGGAAAGAAAAATAAGAATAAAAATAACAAAAAACTGGAAAAAATAATAATAATAAAAATCCGGAAAAAAAGGATAATTTTTTAAAAACTTTTTTTATTTTAAAAATCCGGAAAATAAAAGATGTAATCTTTTCATCAGCCCACACGATTATGTCCGCAAAAAAAGAATATATCTTTTATTTCCCGGATTTTTTAAAAAAAAATATCCCTTTTTTTCGGATTTTTATTATTGTTATTTTCTCCAGTTTTTTGTTATATTTATTCTTATTTTTCTTATTCTTTCTCCCCCTTTTTTCATATGTTTGTAATTTTCCTCTGTTTTATCTTCATTTTGAACTTATTTTATGAGTTCTATTTACTTGCAGCTTATGCGCAATAAATGAAACTTATTGTTTTTCTTAATTTTCTTCGCGTCTTTTGGTATTTATATATAAACAGTGGTGGCCAAAAGTGTGGACATTTTTTGAAAGTTTCATGTTTTTCAAATTTGTGTGCTTGTAGAATATATTAATTTTCACTTAAATGCAAACGTTTATATATCAAGTTGAAGGTAATTTAATGTAAAATTTAATAACAAGAACATAATTAAAATATCTGTATTTAAAAAAAAGTTATGCTCATTTTAATTGAACAAACAAACACAAATCGTTTTGAATAAGGGCGTGTTTTGCAATGAAAGCGTACTAGCCAATCACAAACACTGTTCATAGGACCAATTAAATGTCTGTAACTATAGTTTAGGTTATTTGGATGGTAAAAGAGTTATTGTTGTGGAAATATTTTGTGGAATGATGCATACTAGTACAATTAAATAGCATTGCTGTTTTTGAATATTTAAAGTCCTTTTTCTCAATTAAACAAATTTTAAACAATGTCATCAACAAGAAGAACTAATTGGACATCTACAAAAAGAAGCCGAATAGTCATATTGAGAGAAAATGCCCTCTCTTATGCTGAAATTGCAAGACAAGTTGGTGGTTCAGTGACTTGTTCTGGTGTACGAAAGTTCTGTTTACGTTATAAAAAAACGAAATCAGTGGAAAATAAATCCAAATCAGACCGAAAAAAATGCACCAGTGCTACTCCCGATAGAAAAATTAAACGGCTATGCCTTCAAGATAGAAAAATTTCATCAGATGCCATTAGATGTGAAATGAATGCAGCGGGTATTGCAGTAAGTTCAGGAACAATAGGAAGAAGGTTATCAGGATTTGGACTACAAGCTAAAATTCCAAGAAAAAAATCATTTTTAAATCAAAAGCAACGCAAAAAACGAGTTAAGTGGTCAAAAGAACACATGAAATGGTCAGAAAATCAACGGAAGCAAGTAATCTGGAGCGATGAGAGTAAAATATCGCTCTTTGCTAGTGATGGTAGAAAATACGTGAGACGTAGAGTGGGTGAAGCACTTCATCCTGATTGCATTGAAGCAACAACAAAAAACCCTACAAATGTCATGATTTGGGCACGTATGTCTGCGGATGGTGTGGGCCGAATTCAAGTGATTGATGGCATCCTGAATGCCAAAAAATACATCGAAACTGTCCTGAAACCAACATTGATACCTTCCATCAGGGATCTCTTCCCCAACAACGCACCATTTATTTTTCAGCAGGATTCAGCTCCATGCGACACAGCAAAAGTATGCAAAGCATGGTTTCAAAATAAA
>NC_092209.1:1077201-1122453 GCF_043381705.1 Parasteatoda tepidariorum
TGTTTATATATATATATATATATATATATATATATTAAATACATGTGTGTATTTATGTATTTATTTATTTATTTATAACACAATAAAGGGGCAAAAAGAACGAAAGGAAAGAACGATTAACTGAAGAAAATTGAGAGAAATAGTAGTAAGTTTTATTTACTGCTCATAATCATTAATCATAGAACCCATAAAATAAGTTTAAAAAAATACTAAGAAAGCAAGGAAAAAATATAATTTTAAAGAAAAAAAAGAAAAATATTTATGAATAAAATGTTTTTAAAAATATTTAAAAATTTTACAAAAAAAATTAAAATCGTAGGAAAACAAAATAAAGAAAAGATATAATCTCCTTGTCACACAATTATATCCGCAAAGAAGAGTGCTTTGGCTATATTGTAATAATATAGCCGAAGCAAAATATATCAATACAATAGTGTGAGTATATATATATATATATATATATATTTTGCATTTTCGTCATGAAGCAACGTAGAGATCAGTTTGTCAGAATGTATTCTTTAGTTTTTTATCAACCTTTTCAACGACAACACGCACTTCTTTACGTGGAATATTCTCTTCTCGAATGAAAATTCTCTCTGTCATCTAGAAATGACTCACGGAGGACTGTATTCTCCTGCATTCTTTCGGAGAACATTATTTTCTTTCAACCAATAACAATAAAATAATGAAAGTTTTATTTCGTCCATCTATCATGAATGCTCATCGAAATGATTGTTTTGCACATTTTTTTTTTCAATTGGATTATGAGATATAGTTTGTTACAATCCATGAATTGCATCCCACTGATGCTAAATTTATATTTTATAGTGAGGATTTATTTTGTTTATATCATTTTCAGTGTTTGCACGATTTTTCACCCTATTTTCAGAGTTATCGATTGCAACGTCATAAAGTGGCGTTTTCTTTTAATTTTAAAGAAAATCTGTAATAGCTCATTATATTACAATTTATGTTGGAGACTATTTGATTATTGTTATTATAGACTAAAACTTCATTTACTGATTTTAACGTTTTCTCTTCTTATTATACTTGTATTTCTTTCTTTTTTATTATATTCATCGTCATGCTTTGTTTATAAATTCTTTTTCGATAACTCGCCCTGCATTATTTCAAAATAGTTGCGATCATCATCATAATGTTGCGAACTGTTATTCAGTTAACAAAATGAAATAGAGAGCACTCAAAGTAAATTTTGACCTTATGATCTGATTTTACACGTACTAGGATTCAATCTTGATGGTTTTAGTATCTAACCTCAAATATGCTCAAATAATTTGTGCAGATTATATATAAAGAAAAAAGTCACAAAAAAATACTTTCCTTTGAATAAACTTAATTTTGTCCTACGGATTTGGATTTTTGATCCTCAAAAGGTGGGAATAACCGCAATCTGGAAAATGGAGTCCCAAAAAATTTAGGCAGCAAAGCTGTTAAAATTTCGAACCCCTTAATGTCAATTCCTTATATTTATGGACTTCGTCTCAAAGAAGACGAATTTTTAAATTTTTTATCTTTAGAGACCATTGATAAATTCTCATAAATTCTTGATGTTGTAATTTTAAGTTAATGTTATAAAAATTTTATATTTTAAAACTAATTTTTTTAGCTCATCTTTGTAATAAATAATAAATAATTCTAACTGATTATTGTTTGTGTGAAATTATATTTCGATAAGNTTTTAAGTTAATGTTATAAAAAATTTTATATTTTAAAACTAATTTTTTTAGCTCATCTTTGTAATAAATAATAAATAATTCTAACTGATTATTGTTTGTGTGAAATTATATTTCGATAAGCATGTTTTATTATCGAGCACTTTTTATTTCTTCCGGAAATGTACAGATTTTTTCCGGTGATTTTTGTGGAGATTCCTTAGTTCTGGAAATGTAGCAAAATGCTCAAAATATAATAAATAAAATAATAAAATAACGATGTAAAATTAACATTAAGAGGTTTAACCTACCGACTATTCTCCTACCTAAACTATTTTCCAGATTATGACTTACCCTTCCCCCTTATTTTGGTGCTCAAGAGTCAGTATTCATCTAAAAAAAAACTCATTTATAAAACATTTTTGTTTTTAATGATTTTGAAACTTAACATAGTGTCTGGTTAAATTCATTTACATAGTTCAGGTTAGGCACTCGAACTATTAAGATTGGGTAAACGAATCATTAAGTTGTTCTCGTTTTCATTTTGCGCACTGTACTTTATGTTTCTGTTCAAATACCTTTTCAAGTCGGAGTTATGCGTCAATTCGTCAGGGAGACAGACAATTCGTTGAGGGCCCAATTCGACTCAGGCACACATCTCGTCGCGAGCACACTTTCTTGCAGTTTCGATGAAATGCGTCTATTAGTGAAGACAGCACCCTTGCATTATCTACGAAGACTTAACTAAATACTAATTTGTGACCGTTCCAAAATTGCGAAAGTACCTAAGAGGAGATGTTTTAGTTTATTGTTACATACAAGGAGAGGGAGCTTACGTAAGGCACTAAATTAAAAATAATTATTGATGTTCCTGTATGTGTTCCTTACATCTGAAAAATGTACATAAGTATATGTCAATTGAAGTACTTCTTATACTTAAAATGGTACATTTTGTGTAAAAAAAAAAACTCTCCATAAAAGTTCCAAACTAATGGTCTGATCATCAGTTTTATTCAATTCAGCTAGTAAAAAATTAACTATATGTCCTATTTGGAAAAAATTCAGCCTTAAAAAATGAACGAAGCATGCAGAGGAAAGTTATGATTTATAATATTGTGACAAAGTTTTCTGCCAAACGATTCTTTTAGTGTTAATTTTTTCGAAGTTAATTTCTTGTAAAAAATAACTTTTAGTAAATATTTATTGTTTTTTATTGTTTTATTTAAGAATGATCGAAGAAATTTAGAATTGTAATGTAAAATTTTTTTGCACCATTTTAAAGAAGATAATTTTACATGGCAAAATACAAAATTTGAGTCAAATCGGTTGAATAATTCCTGAGAAATTGAATTTTAAGAAATTCAGATATTTAAAATTTGATTTCTCAGGATCTACTCAACTCATTTCGTTCAAGCATAGTATAATTACTGACTTAACAAGTATTTCATGGAGACAGCAAGAATTCGTGCTCACGACTAATTGCGCCGTGGCGAATTTTGTCCACGGTGAATTGTTCTCGGGAAGAATAGTCTCACGACAAATAATGCGCGATGAATTGTTGCAGGACCACTTTTGATTATACATGTTAATTTTTCCCTTTTATTGTCTTATGTCACACATTTACATCACCAGTTATTATGTGGATGTTGCTTCATTACGATAATTCAAAAATATAATAATTTACACAAAAATAAATTACCTAGCCCAGAAAAATATCGAACATATTTTTTATTAACAACTGGAAGATAAAATTAAACCAACACCTACGAAACCTTTGTTTACAAAATACTCATGGGTCTTAATACTTTTAATAGTGGCACTATATATGCGTTAATGCAAGTAGCTATTTCAAGTAGCAAGCATAATAGTGGCACTATATATGCGTTAATGCAAGTAGCTATTTCTAATTTTACGACATAACTTTCTGTATAATGCTTAGAAAATTATTATAATATATAGGGATACATCATTTATAAAAAATAACATATAGTGGTGGTGTGCATTCATGTTTGTCTCATTTCTGTTTCACCTTGGATATCCTATTTTTAATATTCTTTCTTATCTGACCATTCATCAGCTGTAGAATAGTATGATGGGGGTCCAATTTAGTGGTTAGTGGAGGTAGCATCATCGTAGTATTAAACATATTTTTGGCCTCGTGAGATACATCTAAATTTGTTATGAAGAAGGGATCTCAGAAAAATAAACAAATTTGTTTGAGAAAAATTGATTTATTAATTAGAGTATATGGCCATACTTAGAAATAATGAAATAAAGTCCCTCAAGGGAATCAAAAGTCTCTTAACATCAAGAATTTCTGTAAAGATATGAAAATTCAATGGTTGGGGCTGAGAGGCCCCCTTTCAGTCCCAACTCCAAGAATTCAAAGTTAAGTAAATTGTTCCCAACAGACAGTTGGAAGCATGGGAAGACATCCATGGTTGGCAATTTATCGAAAGATAAAATAACCAAGAACAAAGCCAACCTCCCCGTAATCAATATTAAATTTGGAAATAATTTGGCTATGGCTTACCGTTAAGAGACTGTTAAGCATTTGTATAACCATGCAACTGAAACATTTTTCTCGTAAGAAATAAAGAATTGTAAATCGATTTTTTTATTGATTTTGACGCGACAGTGAATTCACGAGTTTTGCATTTATATTGAAATAAAAAGTTAATCGTTACATTAATTGTTAAGAACAGAATAAAATATTTATATTAGCTTCTTATAAAATGTAATAAAAATTAAATATTTGGTTTAGTTTGATTAAAATTCTATTAAGAATGATTAAAAAAAATTTACGAAATATTAAAAGCTAAGGAATATGTAATGGCTTTTATGGTATCACAAATGCTTTTTTTACACTAGAAAATATTTTGGAATCAAAGAATTATATTTCATTAAAAATCTTTGAAAAGTATATTTTTTTCTCCTTAACTCAACTCATGACACATAATAAATGCTTCGTCGTTTCTTTCTTAAAAAATTTTTAGAAGAAAAATCATGTTAAAACTGGATTAAAAAAGTAGTAATAGTCTTTTTTTTTGCTTCACACGAAGTATTTCTGGCATGAATTTTTAATAATATTGTTGTAAAATCAGAAAAAAATTCTTCAAACATGATTAGACTTATTTAATGAAAATGAGACGAACGAGATAAACGAAAAGAAAAGGAATCAATCGATGGGTGAAATCGGTAAAACGGTAATAAGCAAATGAGTACTTCAGTTTATAAACAAAATTAACAAAGTTTATAAACTTGTAATTTATCAGTACAGTTCGTTGTTAAATGCAGTAAAAGGTGTGTGCGAGGGGGGAGAAATATCATTAAAGTAGTCTAAGTTTGTTTGTTCACGAACAAAAAGTTAAAATCAGAATGCGTCTTGAACAAATGACCAACTTTTAATTAAAAGGACTTCATTAATTTATGTTAATGAAAGAAAATCAATACAAGTTACCCACACTTTAGCTGAAGACTGTGTTTGTCTATTTTTTGTCTACCTCCGAGACATAAATCGTTGAAGCTCGTTTTGTGCAAGTGTAGGTAGCTGTCAACTCCATTTTATCCTTCTTAATCGATATTCTTAGTTTCAACTTCATTTCGTTTAATTGCAGAGTTTCCAAGTTTTAGAAAAATTGAAGGAAAGAAAAAAAATTATCTTTAATTACATCTAATCTAAGAATCGAGATTTAAAATTTTAGAGAACTATTAAGTATTTACACAATTTTCTATCTCCAATATAGTCGTATAAAAAATTAAAGCTAGTTGTTATTCAAGTGTGTTTTGCTCGTTATTCAATTAAATGTAAGTGATTATAAAACAAACATGCGTCAAAAAGTCTAGACGAGCCACTCTTACTCTAGTGATTCGCCTTAGTGATAGTGAAATGAGAATTGTAGATCAGTTATGGGCAATTTTTTTAACGCTAGAGTTAAAAACTCTTCCCACTATAGAATGCAGTTTCAAATAATGTTTAATTTACACCGAAGAGCCACTACATTATGACCACCCTCCATCTATAACAATGGGCCCAGGTTTTCATGGTTTCTCGCCCAGGAACAATGTATTCATGGGGCACAATAGGACCCATAATCCTCATAGAACAATCCTAGCCGTCTGTAAGCTACTTGAACATAGTTGCAGACCAAGCTCACTCATTCATGGCAACAGTTTTCCCTGCGGGGGATGGTGTTTACCAACAGGATAATGCACCATGTCATAAAGGCTGAATCGTCATGGATTGGTTCGAGGAACATTCCAGTCACTTTCAAGTCATGTCTGGGTCCCCAAATTCTCCTAACCTTAATCCAATAGAGCATTTGTGGTCCTACTTGGAAAACCAAATTCGTGCTGCCACGCTACCCCCTCGCAATGTGAGGGAATTGCAGGACCAGTTGGTTAGCACTTGGTACCAGATACCTCAGACTACCTATCAGCACCTTGTGGAATCAATGCCAAGGCGGGTGCTAGCAGTTTTGATGGCTAAAGGTGGTCCTACATGTTATTAGCAGGGTGATCATAATGTAATGGCTCTTCGGTGTATTTATATGTAGTGGTGGTTAAAATTATTCTAAACTAAGTGTTAAAATACTAGAATGAAATAGAAAAACATAAGCTTGCTGGATAGAGATGTAATACAAATAGAATACGGCTGCTGTTGGATTTCCCTATCTCTCCTCGTCTCTAACTTCCCACTCCCCTCAGTCACGTGCTCCGTATCTTTCGGCGATTTTGGCGGTGTCGTTTCATTTTGTAAACGTTCACATTTTCGTAAAATTAAGAAAAGTTTAATTTTGGCAAGATTTAAAAGTATTTTCAAGACCGCAAAAAAAGTATCTTTTAACAGGAGATTGCAAAGATACATACAGAGTTACGACGAGATTCGAACGTACTTACCGAGCTTTTGGCGAGACCTTCCAGTCTTGGTTCATGCTTTAATAATATCTTTTCACATTCTAATAACATCTATTCTTTGTTTTTTCAGAAATATTGGCGAATGACAAATATGAACATTAGGACAAATGATTCGTCGGATTTTTGAGACATATAATGGGATAATATGTGAAGTGGGAGTAGAATTGGGGAGAGAGAGGGTGCCAAGTAGTGGGAAACCAGTCGGTTAAACATATGATGAAATCAATAGGAAAAAACATAATTGAGATCAAACTAGATTAGAATATAACAATATTAAAATAATATCAACATTTATTCAGGTGTAATAAAATAGAAAATATTAGAGAAAATTATTTACATATTTACACGAGATTTAAAAAAAAGAAAACTGTCAACGACAAAGAAAAGGTTATACAAGCGATAGATATACAGGCAGCTAACTTGTCTGTGACTCTGTGACAATGATGACTCAGGCGTCCTGGCAATACCACACGTTTCTGGGTTGCTAAAACACACTAAAGTTACCAATTTATCGTCCCCACAGGTAGAACCCATTTGGGATGCTCTACAAATAGGATATAAAGTAAGCTTTATAGCATAATGAGAAAACTGTAACTAAAAGGAAGCTGATAGCCTGAGAAGACTAAAAGGAAACTAGTAGTCAAATTTCTTACAAGATAATGACAAGCTCATGATTTTATTTTCCCAATTTAAATTCCCCAAAACGAAAATTTTCAACTGGATTTTTAAAACAGAAATTATAAATTTTTAGTAAGGAAAATAAAACGATGAGTATTTGAATATCCTTTTAGAAACTTCTATTCGTTTTTCCCCCTGGATGCTATTAAGCATAATATAGGACAAATATTGACTACATAAATTAGGGTAATTGAGTGTTCTTTTAGGGTTTAAATGTATTAATTTTAACGAAAGTTATTAAGCTGAGTTTATCAACATATTAAGAATACCTGCTACTTTAAATTCTGTCGACTGTAATCACGACAGTGCATTTTGTAAATAAAAGCTTCGGGCATGTATATAAAAATTGCGCATTTAATCTTGAAAGTAAATGAAGTACTATTTGTAGAGTCTAAATAAAAATACATGTACAAATAATTAGTTAGTAATTACAAGTTAAAATAATAGTGTTCAAATGTAACCAATCTGCAGGGTGACCACAATCTGAGAAATTTTAAATAAAATTGATAAAATAAGCGGATAGATTAAAATCGATGAAAAATTTTTTTAAAGTAATTCCCACCTACCGAAAAATATAGGAACATATTTATATAAAAAAAATACGTCTCGAGAATCATTTTAAGGAGTTAAACAAAAATTATCAGGACTTACGTAAAATAGCACTTAAAAAAAATCATAAATACTGCTAAATGTTAAAAACAAAATAACAATACTACATAAATAATTTTCTAATTTTATATTAAAAAAGTGACACATTTCATAAAAATGAAAACAATGTTAAACAGAGAATTTGTTATAAAATTTCACAACGAAAAAAAAATCCTACGGCTCTTAAAAAGAATAGAAGTTTTGAAATATTTTCACTGCCAGCAATTCCATATTTCTTATTTAATTGCACTTTTCTCGTAAATAGCCATAATAGTGCGAAATACAGAAAAGTATGTATGAGAAGAAGGGGGCGCTACTTTGGTAATCGAAGTATGAAATTACATTTTCTCGGTAACAAGAGTGTGAAAAATCACTTTTCTTTTTAGAACCAGGCATCGAATAGTAAAAAAATCTCATAACGATTGCTTAACGTGCCGGATGATTTATTTTCTTTTACAAATTATTTAATAACTTCCCCTTAAACTCTGTTTTCATTTTATTTATACATGATGAAGAACATTAGTTAATGTAAAGTTATAAAAACAAATTTCGCAGCATTATTATTTATTTTTGAACATTTTTAGATTTTTACAATTTCTTTAACTCTTACTGCTTCGCATAATAACAGGAAGTTTCATTCAATTTTTTTAGTGATTTTCAAGATATAATTTTTCAAAATATAAACGCAAATAAATCAACTGCTTACAAGTTACAAAAAAAAGTCTTAAATCTAAAGCTAAAATAAAACTTTTGAAATTTCAAAAATCCTCATGAAACTTGTCATACCAATTATTTTTCTGTACTTTAGCCATCCTATAATAAAAAGCAAAAAATATTTACCACTATCATCTTGTAAACATTGCATTTTTTATAATAGGACATTATATTGCATAGAATTAATATGAGTTCTTTTTGCAGGGGGAGGTAGGAGATGTGAGGCAGCCCTTACATGAAACAGATTCCTCCGGATGGTAAGTTGGATTTCTAGTTTCTTTCATATGGGGGGCATTCCAGCCGATAGATGTGTTGGTTGGTTCTAATGCCACTTGCCACACGGGCAAGCCAGCTTAGTGAAACCGAGCAAATTTAAGGCAGAGAGTGCGACTCTTGTTTTTCAGTGGCGCCTTCTATGGCCAAGAATTCGACTTCTGCCACATCATACGTCACACCTGTTTATAAGACAGACCCATTCAAACATCCATTCATCCACAGATCGTAATTTTGACCCGAATCAGAGAACGATTGATCTCCAATCCAGTACCCCCAGAGGTATTGATTTGTTATGGGAACGTGGAGGACTTTGCGACTCGACAGAATTTTAACGTGCATCAATCACCAACTACACGGGGAGTCTTCGGCCGGCTGGGTTCGAACTCACGAACTCTCGGACACAGACTATCCCGGCACAATAGATGTGCTGTAGATATTTAAAGTGGAAGCTAAATTTGTATCTTTTTTTATTTATTATTATTTATGTAGCTACATAACAGGTACAATCGAATAAAAACGACTTAGAAGGACTCATTGTTCTCTCAAAAATGTAAATTATGAAGATAAAAATTATTATGAAGTCGTGATTAATCAGTCAGTAACGTTTCCCTTTGTTAAATCCGCCGGTTTCGAGCGATTATCATTTAGCATTTCTTCACAGATCGCATCGCTCATTCAATGCACCTATATATAAAAATATCGAAAAGAACAATTTTATATTAAACCCTTCGCTACGACTTATTTAGAGTTAGACAATTTACTTTTATTAGAAGCTAACTAAATATTACTTTTAGTTTGAAAGCATTAAATTTGAAGTTTTAAAATCTAAATAAAGTTTACTTAAATTATTTATTTCTCTTTGTAGACTAATTAATTACAATAAAGCCTCTCACTACTTTATTTTTAATATACAGGTATATAATATATAGTGAGCCCCGTTTGCCTATTTTGGGTATGTCATGGTACTTTATATTAAAAAATAATATTTTACTTTAAAATGGAAGCATATTTTCTTGGACACTGAGCTTATTGCGTTTAATTCTTAGATATAATTGCAGGATTGCCACGACATTGGTTAAAATAAAGTGGTAGTCAAATCCTACCGAAATATAAAGTTTAGTTCCCATTTGAGCATTACAAAAATATAATATTTTTATTTTTACAACCATAACTTTGAATTGAAGAGAAATCTTTGGGTGATACCTTTAAGCATCGTTTTTTTTCTCTCTCCAAATTTTGTTTTGAATAGATATATGCGGTGGTAACAATAATAGAAGAAAGGTAACCAAAAAGTACAAAAAATTTCAATGTTCTTCCATCTCTATAATATAGGCTCATTTATTCATTAAAAATAATCATGACATCGATGGAAATGGAGTAACTGAAAAGTCAGCGAATAAATTTGCTTTAGGCTGGAAAAAAACAATTCAATCGAGTAGAGCAAAAATGAATCAAAGAGAAATTTTCTTTTTTAAATTAAAAACAAAAATAAGAGCTCGGAGAAATCACAGCAAAAAATTCAATAGAAAAAATACACAGAAACACTTTAATTCAAATCGAAGATTAAGGGAAAAAAAGGCGCTGATATAATATAGAATTATTTTGTTTCTTACATATTTCACAAGAAATACATATAGTAATTGCGAGCACGCTTCTAGACTTTTATTTTCGTTATTATTTTTATCTTTCTCCCTCACTCCTTTAAATATTCTTTTCGATGGTTGCAGCAGATTAGAGTAAGTTAGAATTATTTAAAAAATAGTTTTTTTTTCGTCTTATGTATCGCCTCAAATCAATCTTTCCTATATTCTATCAGCTGTACAAGTTTTATCGGAGGCAAAGATTAACTTTTTTTAAACAAAGATTGACTTTGTCGATATGATTTATTTAATAAAGTCACTTTAAAAAAATGGATGTACTCCATAATAATATTGCATCCTTATGAAGATGAAATTTTAAATAAGTTTGGGGTTGCGATATGAGAGAGTGAATGAAGATAAGTTCTTTTTATTTTGTTTTGCACCGTGGGAACAAATTTAATATTCCTGACTTATGTAGGCTAACGAAATTTTATAATGTACGTAAATAAATTCTTATTCGATAAAATGCGGGAATTGTTTTGATCATGAAATAAATCTTTTTAATTCCTTGAAAATTACGAATTGTTTTATTTGTTGAGATTGTGAATCGAGACAAAGTATAAAAATGTTTCTAAATTTTGTACTTTTTCTTTCTTTTTTACATGTTTCAAAGACTTAATGAACACATTTGTTTAGCACAGATCAGTACCCATCGCTGATTCCATGCATTTAGTCAATTTGTATATAAACCATCCCACTTTATCCATTATATATACACTTCAGCAATAGGGTCGTCACACTTTATTCATTATGTATGGAGTTTAGTCAATTTGGATAAACAAACATCTCATTTTATCTATTTTCAAAAGTTATGGCAAGCGAATTAAAATTAATATTTGAATGTATATGCGAATTAATAATGCGAATAATAATTGAAAACGCAATTTAATAATTTTAAATAAAAACTTCAATTTGATTAAAATATTGATGGTTTGATAAAAACCCGAATAACTTTAGATTTAATGATAAACATCTGATAAGATCAAAAAATCATTTAAAGTTTTTTGCCTTCGTAAGCAAGAAAAGTGCGCAAAATAAATAAAAGTAAAAAATGCTGACACCCAAAATAACTTTTGATCCAATGATCGAATTTTCACGCATCAATACTTATTTTTAACAGTCCGAGTGTCCAATCGTTAATCTGAATAATCCAAAGTGTTAATTAATTTGAGCAGATGATATTTTAAGTTTTAAAATCCGACATAAACATCTTTTTCTCGATTAATTCAGATTTTTACTCTCAAATATTGGGAAATCCGCTTTCTAGAAAATAGGGTCTTCAATAGTTTATAGTAAGAAGAGAGGTTCAAAGTTTGGTCCCCTAAATATTTACTTTACTTTCTAAGTAGATCGCATACTCGAAAGAAGTTGTATTTTAAATTTATTATAGTTCGAGAACTGTTCAACGTATTTACTTCAAATTTTGGATTTTATCCCTTAAAACTACTCAAATTAAGCAAGTGTACTATCAAAAGTAATTAATATGGGTGATTTTAATACTCTGAAAGGATAAGTAATGGAAAAAATTACTTGAGTTTGATGAATTTTGACTATCCTAAGTTGTCCTCGAGCAATACCCTTAACCTACCCAAGTCAAAATTTTTGATGGTTTTCCATTGATGGACCAATATAATCTTGATCGCAACCATCAATAATTACTTTTTGATGGTAAACAACATAAGTAACCATCATCCCAATGTTGGAATTCAGACTGATTATGATGTCTAACATAAGAATAACAACTTGTTTTGATGGTTGGTTGATATTGAACCATCACGAATTTCCTTCACAGTATCTTAGAAATTAAATCTTGGAACGGTCATTAACCACCATCATCCCAATGTAGGAACTGATTAGTTATGGTCCAAGATAAAAAAAAACAAATTTTCTTAATGGTATATTCCATCAAGAATTCCCATTAAACTATCATGGAAATGTATAGTTGGAACCATCACGGATCATAATGGATTGTTGGACCGTGAGAATCAAACTTCTCTTGATGGTTAACCATCATAACATTAAAGTAGCATTTTCTATCACGGAATGATGGAACTTTGTAGGCATATCACAGACCATGAAATGGAAAATTTTGGATGGTGACCATCAAATGATGTTAGACCATCATAAATAGACTGAAACCAACATAAATCATCCAAATGTTTTGATGAGACCATCAAGAATTTTGACTTGGGTAATAACGAACCTAATAACACCTGCTTAACCTAATAACGAACAAATACAGGATTAACACAGTCCTTAGAAAAATAAAAAGAACTGGTGTGAATTTTCTTAGAACTGGTGCGAAAAAATTTAAAATTTCTATGTAATAGTTTTCATTTTATTGCTAAAAATTCAAGTATAGAAATTTTTGTAACTAGATATAATCTCATTAAGTTATGATAGTTACTACATAATAAAATGCAATTTTTTATCTTATTTTTTCATCACATTTTTAATTTTTTAATTATGATGCGTACTGGCAAATAATAATAAACAAAAAAAATTGAATTATTTTAGCTTTATTAATTGTGTCGGTATTTGCCGTACAGTTTTGAGTCTGATTTCATACAGAGATGATGATGAAGACTGACTTACTGATTATTTACTTTTTTCGTCCGTACGATGAATATTATTTAACAAGATATGAATATTTGTCTAAATAATTTTCATAAGATCAACATTTTTTTTCAATCTATGGGACTTAACTCTTAACTAATCAGGGAAAATTTTTCGACTCCTTCATAAGTTTCTTCGACAACGACTCCAACTTCACGACACCGACTTAACAATTCTGTTTTTAATTAATTGAATTATGCAACTTTTTGTATTCTTCAGCACGAGTCTTACGTTCGCCAACATGTTTCTGAGTTTAGAAATGCATACACGATTTCTTAAAGCTCAAACTGCTTAAAAAAAATCATCCATTTTGCACCTAAGCTAATTTTTATTACAAAATAGGCGAGGAAAAGGCACTCCTGACTACTAAATTTGATGTAAATATGTGGCTCAGTACGACTAATTTATACACAGCTACCGGGACATACTGCAGGACATTTATATGTTTGAACCACTTTTTATTCTTTCTTTGTTTTGTAAACTTTCTCATAAAAACTAGTCAATAGGTAAACCAGTTGAGAGCAAACTACCATCAAGCGCCAAAATTCTCGTATTAATCTCGAAGGATTCTTAAGAAATATAAAAACTAAAAACCAAATTCTTCAATTCTTTATGAAAAAAAATTAAACTGAAATATTAGTGTTAAGGAAAATGTATGAATAGTAAGTAATTACACTGGTGTGCAAAACTTAAGCAACAAGTGGTTTTTCGGCCACAGCTCCCCAACAAAGTATAAGATAGCCATGATATTGCAGTATAATATGCACGTAATTCAGTAGAAAGATTATTTGTATGCAAATTTTAGAAATAAAACGTCGTAGGTGATGTAAGTGTACGTAAACCTTGTGGGTCGGCGCGCGCAGGTCAAAGATGTGATAAAAGGATGAAGAGTGAAACATGTCTTCAAGAAATCATTTAGACGACTTTACTCGAGGAAGAATGATTGGGAAGCTTGAGGAGGGGCGTAGTGTGACCAGTGTCGCCGAAGAGTTCGGGTTCAACAAAAGGGCTGTTTCTCGTGCTTGGAATGCCTTTAAAACTACTGGTACAGCTGTTCGGAAGGTTGGTGGTGGCCGTCCAAGGAAAACAACACCAAGCGATGACCGTTACATTGTTCTCCAGGCAAAAAGAAACAGTTTTCAGTCAGCGAGTGCCATATCTCAGCAACTGTGCACAGCCACAGGACGACAAGTATCAAGATTTACAGTGGCCAGACACCTCCACAAAGGTGGCTTATTTGCTAGACGTCCTGAACGCTGCATACCTTTAAAAGTTAGCCATCGGCGGCACCGTTTAGAGTGGTGCAGAGAACACGAAACCTGGACACCTCATCAATGGAGTCGCGTCCTCTTCACAGATGAGAGTCGTTTTAGTGCTACAAGCGATTCTCAACGTCAGTTGATCTGGAGAGAGGTTGGAGCTCGATTTCATCCCAATAACATCGCGGAAAGAGATCGTTACGGTGGTCCTGGAGTTGTCGTCTGGGGTGGCATTATGTTGAACGGGCGGACTGAGCTTCAGATCTTCGACCGAGGTTCTGTAACTGGAGACCGCTACTGCAATGAGGTAATCCTACCCCATGTGCGTCTGTTCCGAGGGGCCATTGGACCAGACTTCATTTTTATGGATGACAATGCCCGGCCACACCGTACTGCTAATGTTCAAGAGCTACTGGAAGGTGAAGATATCACACGAATGGATTGGCCAGATTTCTCTCCAGATCTAAATCCCATGGAGCATGTGTGGGATGTATTAGGGAGACGTCTTGCGACACGACAGTATCCTCCTGGTGATACCCATCAGCTGAAAGATGCGCTAAAGGAGGAATGGAAACGTTTACCCCAAGAACTGCTGGATAATCTGGTGCTTAGCACGGAGAGACGATGCCAAGCAACAATTACAGTAAGGGGAGGGCATATCCCATACTAGGGAACATCTGCCAGTTGTACTTCCGCTTCTTCAGGCAATCATGTGTAACGCCACTATATGTCAAATAAAGCCTTTTTTTGTTCCATACCCTACTTTAAGCTTTATAATCATTTCTGCGCCATTATTCTTTTATCATCGTTTAAGTACAAAATAATGTACATCATATTCAAATTTCATGTCAATAGGATGATTTCTTGTAGAGTTATGACGAAAAAACACACTTGTTGCTTAAGTTTTGCACACCAGTGTATAATTTGCTATTAAGTTATGCATTCGCAACATTTTTTATAGAAAATAGGCATCAGATTAGCTTTTAAGTTTAGTAACCACTGTTCTTAAAGAAAAGAAGAACTAAAGTATGGTAATTCACTTAGAAAGTGTTGTCTAAATTCGCACTTAACTAATCTTCTTCCTGACTGAAACTTTTGATCAAAATTTGCTATTGCATAAAGGATTAAGGAACCGCGTTTATAATACCAGTTGAAGCAGGGGAGGGTTTAAATTCATAATTTAAATGTAAAACGACGTTTAACGTAATTTAATATGACAAACAATATTACACTTTTATTTTTTTCAAATCAACCAAAATTATATGTGTTTTAAGTAGATTCTTTAAGCACATATTTAACAGACATCATTCAGATTACTTAATTTTTTCTGTTTCTGATTTCTGAAATACGATGCCTAAACTAGATCATCTGTAGAAACTTACAAATATTCTAAGAAGAGATTCTAAAAAAAAGCGCGTCCATTTTGAAATATAATATTCAGATTACAAATGAATATTAACCATTTAAAAAAGTATGTCTTCCCCCCTCTTTGTTTAATTTATGTCTTTTTGAGATGGTTTCCTTGGAGAAATGGCACTTAAATACGACTTATGAGACGTTTTGGAATAATTCTCTGAAAAAAAATATTACAATGAATAAAACATAATCTATTGATAGGAAATAATAGCGTCTCCGTGGCAACAGATAACGAATAGTAAAATCTCGTTTGCATACGAAATATGGAATTAAAGCTTAAGTTGAAAGGCTCGTTTATTCCATTAATAGCCATTTTTTTTCAGTACCAAGGTCGATTGGCGTTTATTTTTAGGTGTTTTAGGCAGATTGGCGGCTTTTGCCAGGATATTAAAAATAGAAATCCTTTCCCAGGTCGTGTGAAACAATATAAGGAGGTGGCAATTGCTTTAAAAGGAATCTCGAAAAATTCCACTGGGAAACTTATGCTAAACAGTTATTAGGGTTAATTATCTCTGCCGCCATCTGAATGTTCTCCACGATTCACTAAGTGTGTTATGATTGTAATTGATGATTGCGATGAGGATAATAGGGTTGAATTGCGTATTACGCTAGGCTTAAGAGCTTTCGCGGATTGGATTTGATTGCGGGGTATCGCAGTGCTGAAAATAGACGCTCAGCGAATGAGCTTGCATGATTTAGACACTCACGTCTAAGTGTTTACTTTTAATGGTATTTAATTTACAAGGGAATTCACTTTGGATTCATTTAACTAATATAAGCTCATTTACATAGATAATTGACGAGTTTTGTTGAATGGGTGCAGAGTTTTCGATTTTCACCTTGGAATGGAAAAACAGTTTCATTTTTTTATTAACTTTTCCAAAGGATTTGTGAAAAATTCTACAATCGTTTCTTATTTTTTTAAAAAATTCTTTAAACATTTTGGGCTTAATCTATTTTATTTGAATAGTTTGTTTATTCGAAAGACGGTAAAAATATGTATCTTTTTTTAAAAAAACAATTATGTTCATTTTGCCAATAAATTAAGAATAAAATATTTACTTTATAGCATTGAAAAACGAGAAATTTACACTACTCAGTACTTTACGGTTGAAGCATTTAAAACTAGAAAATTCAATTCAAAAGAATCTCCAGTCTCTCTTCCAAAGTTGTCAAAATAAGTTTTATACGAGTGAAATATGTTTTAACAAATAAAAACAAACAAAAATTTGAAATGCTAGGAATAGGGAGGACATTTAAAAATCTTTATTGGATTATAGAATATGAAATCAATATCTTAATGTTTATCATACAATATCTGGAAGATAAATTGACAGAAAAATGTAAGTATGTTGCGCGATCTACAATGCGTATTCAGAGATGCTTTGCAAGCAACTTTTTTGCTTATGGTAACAAAATTTATGTAGGGCTATCAACTTTCTACGCTTTGGTAGAAATTTTTTTTTAGTGGTAGCTAAAATTATATTTTAATGTATGATTATTCGTTTAGTATATTTGATTTAAAATTATTTTCCACACCACTAAGTGTAAGGGATTCAAAAATTCATACCGCTGCTTTGTTCCATCGCTCTCGTGACGAGACTTTTGAAAAGTTATCAAAATTCGGAATTCTTTAGTTTTTAATTGTTTACCACTTCATAAGATATTTTGCAAAAAGCAAGTAGTTGGCAACCCTATTAATATTTCGTTTCTGATTAAAAATATTTGGTTTAAGAAACACTTCACACAAATAATAGAAAAGCTTATGTAACACGACACTTTAATGCGTAACTCTTGTGATTAGCCTTATAAAGTAATAGTCACATTAACTAAGTTTTTAATTCTCTACCTTTTAATCAAATCTGCATTTAGCAGAAAGTGTTATTATCCAAGCGTATTAGCATTTAGTTATACAAAGTTGTTTTAATTTCTTCTCTCAAACTTCACTTAGAAAAAGTGTTGTTGAAGTATTTAAGAATGCGACTATTGTTCCCTTAGTGAACTGATCACAGATCCCAGTAGATCACCGAAGTCAAGCATCACTATCAGTGGCCAGTGAGCGGTAGGTTGACCACTTTAATCAGCCTGCGAAGCGACCGAAGATGAGCGGTATCGGTCCTCGTTAAACTGTTATACTGTAAAATGCTCGACTTGGTGGGCATGTCATCGGGTTGCCAAAGCAGGGGAGTCATCTCCACCGTAGAGGATCGAAATTGTGATGGCATGTCTTCGGATCATCCTCAAGGATGTTTCCCAAACCGCCGCCAATAGCAGTGCAGCTCTAGTGTGAGGTGAATAAAGTACTACAACAAGATATTTTTTTTTAACAATTGTAATATGATGAAGAAAAAATCCGTATTTCAATTCTCTTAACTGATTTTTTCGAACGTTTCCTAAACTATCTGAAAATTTTTTCATGACACCAAAAAGCTCTAAATCCAGCACAGTGTTTGGTTGTACTGAAATATGTGTTCGTCATAACCTTTAACTCCCCCCTTTCATGCAGGTTTATTCCTAATTGTCTACATTTTTTTTGTGCTATGTAATAAGGCCAGATCACTCTGTACATAAAATTGAAAGTAAGTTTTTATACCTTTTTATAAATCGAGAATGGGTGCACAAATTAAGATATCGTTTTTTCACAGTAGTTAGGAATTGTTCATGAGTGTGACTTTTGCACAGTTTGCGAACGCAAGGACCTATAGGGGGCGTTGCTATTTGAGACGAATGATTGTTAGCGATACGAACATTAATTGTACTGGAGATTTCTTTAGTGCAGCATGCTAACATTCCTTATTTACTGCGGCTTATTAAATTTAAAAAATTAAAATGTTTGGTATTCTTTCTTATGCAAGAAAATACAAGATGGAATCACTTTTTTTAGTGAAGGAACATCCAAAACATGTCGGAAAAATATTTGTAAATAAACAAAAAAAAAAGGAATAAGTATCTTATGTTCTTATTAGAGTTAAAACTTAATGCCTTCGAAATCGCTCTAAATTTCGCGATTTAATATGAGAGATCTATTTAAATTAATATATAATACTTTTCTGAAACATATTACTTCATTAAAAATAAGAGCAGCGATGCCTCAGGGGATAGAGCGTTCGCCTTTCAAAGAGGCGAACCGGCTTCGAAATCCGCATCCGGCTTTCACCGACCACAATGCTGACGTGAAATATCCTCAGTGGTAGACAGATCATGGGTTAGAGTCCCCTTGCCGTCAGGCTAACCGTGGGAGGTTCTCGTGGTCTTTCTCTGCATGTAAAGCAAATTCAGGTTAGTTCCATTAAAAAGTCCTCCACGAAGGAAAATTTCTCCCAATACTCGATCCTGGAGTTCCCTTGTCTTCTGGATTAGGTTGAAAATTATAAGGCTACGGAGTTGAACATTAGTAGTCGTAAACCCATAAAATTGGGTCGGCTGCTCAACGACGGTAAGAAAATAAAATAAAACATTAAAAATAAAGTCAGGATAGTCTGGTTAGTAGGGCATTGCGACCATATCCAAGCAGTCGTGGGTTCGATCCCTCCAGACGAAGACTCCCCGTGTAGTAAATGGTGACTAATGCACGTTAAACCTGTCGAGTCTCAAAGTCCTCCATGTTCCCATAACAAATCATTCCTCTGGGGGTACTGTTCCAGGAATTTCCTTGTCTTTTGGATTAGTTCAAAATTACTAGGCTACGGAGATTAGTAGTCGTAAACCCGAAATTGGGTCACCTGTACAACAATGGTTATAACATAAAGTAATAACAAGAAGCATCAAAAATAATTAATATAATAATATAACATTAAATATAAAACTTCAAACATTTCTCCTAATACTTGATCCAGGAGTTTTCTTGTCTTCTGCATTGGGTTCAAAATTTCGAGGCTACGAATTGAACATTAGTAGTCGTAAACCCAAAAATTGGGACGGCTGTTCAATAACGGTTATAAAGTAAACTAAAGCATTAAAATATGCAAAAAGCATACAGAAACACGTAATGTTTTATCATTTAATTTTGTAAAAAAAAGTTTTTTGGCAATAATTTTTGTTAAGAAATTTAAAGTTTAAAAAACAACATCATTGTTTATATACTAAAAATGTAAAATAAAGAATGCTTACGTTACGAAAAAAAAAAAAGAACGATTCTAAAGATTTTAAAATAAAAACGCTCATGTTTTTTTTCATCCTAAAGTTCTTAATATGTAACTCAAAAACAGAATAGCTGAATTCTAGTTGACATTAATCATTCAAAATTAAAAAAAATACTTAACAGAAAAACGATAAAAATTTATTAACAATCGACGCAAATTATACTATTTCAGGTAATTCGGATGATTTTTCATTGGTGTTTTCCGAACTACATAGATACATAAATATATGCTATTCTATAAAGAAGAATCATATTCTATATCTATTACATTTCTGCACGTTCTGAAATCACATTTATTCATATGAATGAAGTAAGCAATGTGAACTTAAATAATTTCACTTTACTTTATAATGAATTGAAGACAAAAGAATGAATTTTACCGTAATACACAAATCTGTAGCATTATTTGAAATCGGAAGTTATCTGTTACAAGTTTGTTGATAATGGAAAGGAAAAAAATATTGAGAAATTGTTCTTCAAATGTTGCGCATGTTCTGTTTTAGAATGATTTACCATTGTTCTGGGTCGCTTGTTCAAGTTCTTCTACTTTTTCGTTTGAGAAATTTTGCTTCTTATTTGCTACTGAATAAAAACGTCTTACTCAACCAATGATTGTGAAAGAACAAAATGAAAACTTAATAAATAGTTGACAGAAAATATCCACTCTGCTAGAGAGCGTATTCAAGTGTTGAGATCGCGAATTGGCACTTTTCTGTTCAGCATAGGTGGCGCCGCAAAGTAAAAAAAAAAACCTTAGTTTAAACTCATTGTCACCGACAGAACTTCCTTTAAATGACTTTACCAACTGACACCTTATTTTTCTGTCCTGCAGATTGCTAATGAATTTCGGATCTTTTCACAATTATCTCTTTACTTCAGCTTTTTCCCATGCAGTATTGAAAAACGTGATTTTATTGTTTCAGCGAGCTCTGAAACTATAAGCAGCAGAAACCGCTCCCCTTTAAAATGCTGAACTTTTCAATTACGTAAAAGCAGACAGTGGACACAAAATTTTAACAGTAAAAACCTCTTCTTTCGGTAGGACATTAAAATGACGGAACTCTATTTTCGTCCGTGGTAGAGGATGCTGTTAAAAACAACGTCGATTAATAGACCATGCGACAAATGGTATAATTGTTCACGTCCGTTTAACCACTTTAGAAAGAAAGTTTTTTTTGGTGTACTAGTAATAAAAAAACGGCTTTTTAAAGAACGCAGAGTTCTGCAAAAGTTACTTAAACATTATCCATTATCTTTCAAATTAGTAATAAAAAAAACTCTATCGATGCATTGAAATTGAAAAACTAATTAACTATGTTCACAATAAATGTCGTGCATATGAATGAAATTATTAAATATCACAAATATACTTTATATATATATATATATATATAATAAATACAAGAAAACACGATGAAAGTTAAGAAAAACAATAAGTTTAGTTTATTGAGCTTAAGCTGCAAGTAAACAGAACCCATTAGATAAGTCCAAAATGAAGAATAAAACAAAGAAAAATTAAAGACATATGAAAAAAGGTGGAAGTAATAAGTAAAAAAAAAATAACAAACAACAGTCAACAGTTTTTTTTAAAAAAAGGGGGGGATGAAATTTTATTTAAAAAACCAGATTTATTTAAAATCTTTTTTTTTTTTTTTTTTTTTTTGACAGAATTTTGCTCTTGTTGCCCAGGCTGNTTTTTTCTTTTTTTTTTTTTAAACTGTTGTTTGTTATATATAACGCTAGGCGGTATCTCCCGCCAAACGCTCTGTTAGGCGTGGAGGTGGCGGGTTCGAATCCCTCCGTAACCTTGGATGTATTCTTTGTGATGTCCTTCTCTGCATTGTGCTATCTGTCCTTCTACTTGACAAAGGTTTATAAGCACATGAGCCTGCAAATGTATGTTGTACCTATAAAGACAATAAAACAGGTTTCGAATGTTATTTTGTTTTTTGGTGAGTATATTGATATTTTTATCTGCATACTTTGTTCATTTTGGGTTTATAAACTGCTTTTCAATTTATTTCCTCTATACCCTTACGAAAATCTGAGGTATATTTAGGGTTGATTTGAGGTATCGAGGTTGTTTTGAGGTATATTTGAGGTATATTTAAGGTTGCTGAGAAAACAGCAATAAAAATTATACCTCGTAAAGGTTGTAATTAAGGTGTACGAGGTTGTTTTATATACACTTCAGCTTATTTTGAGGTTGTTTAAAATTCACTTCAAATTAACCAGGCTGATGCGGTGATTTTCAAGGTATGCCAGGTTGATTTTCTGACACTTGCAACAAAAGAGGTATTTTTGAGGTATAAAATTTTTTTAACCTTATTTCAACTAAAGAGAGTGAGGTACTTATTGAGGTGCATGAAGTCATTTTATTTATACCTAAGCTTATTTTGAGGTTGTTTTAAATTCGCTTTATATCAACCAGACTGATGAGGTGATTTCTAAGATATACGAGGTTGTTTTTTTTACACTTGTAACAAAAGAAGTATTTATGAGGTATAAAAACATTTACCTTATTTTAACTAACAAGAGTAAGGTATTTATTGAAGTGTATGAAGTCATTTTATATTTACCTAAGATTGTTTTAAGGTTGTTTAAAGTACACTTCATATTAACTAGATCACTTCCCAGAGTTCCGTGCTAGCCGGCAAATGGCGTGTGTGTTGACAATCGAAAGTCTGTTCGATATTCGGTAAGTGTGTTTGACACTTATTAATTTAGTTGTATCACTTTTAATCAAATATGCTTCAATTTCCAAACTTAAATTTTATTATTTTTGTTTTAAAGATGCGTCTTGATCGTAAATGATTTAAGTCGGAGGATATTCCTTAAGTCTATTGTTGTAGGCTTAGCAATAAGAGAGAACAATCGGAATATTCCTCGTCGCTGTTTAGGGTAACGTTACTGGTGAATCGTTACAGCAGGTTACGAATAGTAAATTTTATTGTTTGTAATTTATTCAAATATAACTATTTTTTTATTTTGCTTAGATGTATATGTTTTAAAGTAGCATTATGCAAGCTGATTAATTGAGTAAAACGTTCATAATTTCTCCTATAAATAAATCATTGAAAATTGAAAGATTTTTAAAATAGCAATTTTATTTTGAAATTCTACTATCGCTGTAAGCAGATCGGTTGCTTGGGTATGTATATGCAAAGTTTATATTGTTGTTTATGAGTGAAAATATGTATAATTACACTGCATTTTAAATCTGATTAACATGCAATTTCTTTTTGTAATATATATATNTCCGAAGGCATGCCATCACAATTTCGATACTCTGCGGAGGGGATCATATATATATATATATATATATATATCTTTACAGAGTTCATCCACAGTTTCCTGATATTGCTGAGATGACCTAGGCTGTAAATAGCGGATGTGCAGCAACGGAGAAGTGTTAGCAAGCTATTGGGAAGTAGTTCTGAATTTATACCAAAAAGAAAAAGTAATCTGTCCTATTAAAATACAAAATTTATGTAATTGTTGATATCAATAGTTTGCCAGATATTTGATAATTGAAAACTATTAACTGTACTAGCTCACTTTTTCATGTTTGATCACAAAGCTACTATTTTTCACTACATGTTATTTTTTCGCAATTTACCCACATTATTATTTTCTAAGCAGATTGTTATTACTTATTAGAATATTGAGCGGAAACCCGATTTCATATTTATATGACAATTTGTTTCTGTAAAAAAGGTGTAAAAAAATAAACGTCAGGTTGATAAGTAATAACCTAAGGTAGAAAATGAAACACCTTAAAGTAGTAAATATCTATCTCTCCACAGATGTAAAATTAATCATCTCAGGTTGAAACACATATACCTCTGGAGGTATATTTAAGGTATATTTGAGGTATTCATTTGCACCCTTTTCAACTTAACCACGTAGTTAAATAACCACCTCCTTCATACTTTTAAAATATACCTCGTTTATACCTCGATTTTTTCATAAGGGTGTGTACTCAATTTAGGCTTATAAACCTTTGTTAAACAGCACAATACAGAGAAAGACTGCATGGATATCAGAATAATGGTGGAATTCGAACCCACTACCTCCACTCTTTGCTCAGCATTTGTCGGGTGATACCGCTCAGCCAGAGAGGTCCCTGTGAGAGCTGGAAGAAAGTGTTGTTGCACATGAATTTTTAAATCATTTATATGTAGTGGTGTGGAAAATAAGTTTAAGTGAATAAAAAGTAATGCAATAAAACGTAAACTGAGATACCACTAGAATAAATTTTTACAAAATGCGTAAAAAGTTGGCAGCCCTGTATATTTTATGTATTTATTTAACACTTCACTATTTATTTAAACACTTAATGTATTAATTTATTTAACAGTTCAACATTAATGCGTATAAGATGTTACCCGAAAAAGTGTAGTGTCTTATATACATCTTTGTTCTGTTTCAATTTACCAATCATTGTTCTCTAATATTTTTATAAATATATTTTAAGACAGATTTTTTGGTTTTATGCAGTTTTAGCGCTTTCCTAGGTTTAACTTAGATGTTGTTATATTGTTTTTAAGCTATATCTTCAAACTGATTTTTATTTAAAATTGTAATTGGATTATTACTGCATTTATTTTTTAACTATGTTCTCTAAGTTATTCCCTTTTTAATTCATCATGTTTTCAATTCAAATCAAATATATTTAACGCATATGCTGGAATACGCAAACATATTTCTCAGAAACATAAAAATATAGTATGAGCCTGTAAGTTATTTTCCACAATTAAACGTTTCCTCTTTTATTTCTGAAAAAAAAGAAGAAAATTGTCAACCTCTCTCTTCAATTTATTAACTTTCAATGTTTGTTCAATTGAAAAGATAATTCTTTTAATTAGACTCGTGAGATGGAAAGTGAAGAGGATAAGAAAATTTTATCTCCGTTGAGATTTTTGGAGGGAAGTCTTGTACGTTAATTAAGCCTACAAAAAGTTACGAACTTACATGTATACATATTATTCTGCATAAATCAGATAGAAAATTCTTTGACAGGTGGCGCTATAACACAAAAGTAATTAGACTTAAAAAAAATAGAAGACGAAATTCAATGCAATAAAAATGTCTAAAGTTTAATATCTAAAATAGAAGTACAGAACATTTATAGGAGTGGGTAGTAAGAGACGGTAGAAATGTTTCAAAATGAAAAATACTTTTCTTTTAATCACGTATTTCTCTTTTTTTAATGCTTAATAAATACTTCAGAGAAAAAACATTTCTCGTTTACAAATTTTTTTTGAGGTGCATGTTACAACACGTCTTCTTATTTTTCTAGTCCTTCTAAACTCTTTAATTAAAGTTTTTTTTTTCTAATTTTTTTAAAATTGTTCTATGTAATGTAATTTTTTGTTAAATTCATTTTTTCCCTTGCTCTTCCTTTTTTATTTTTTATTATTTTTTTAACTACTCTAAGCCGAATTTTTTTTCTTACTTATAGTTTTCGTCAACAGGAAATCTTATTTTCAAAATGTTTTCATTTTTTAAATTATCTTAGATAACATAAATATTTTACTAAATAAATTCTTTTAGATTCTAACATTTTGCCATATTGCAGTTTTCCCCAACTTTTTAGAGTGTCTTATTTGTTCCTATAACCATGCCTTGTTAAAATAAGATTGAACTAAACTAACTTGAAATGAAATTTAAATAAACTAACTTTATCAAAATTATGAAATTGTTCCTTTTTTTATAACAAAAACAGTTACACAAAATTTGATATTTTTTATATCAGAGACGTATCAATATTAATTTATAACTTAATTAATACATGGAACTTGAAATCATAAAATAAAACTTCAATGGGATACCTGCAAATTACGTAGTTTGGGTATCTCGATCCTGATTGGTTATTGAAACGTGGCATTTGTTTACGTTAGCAACTGTTCTTTCCATTCTATTTCGTAGTAAGCAAAGTCCGTCAAGTATCAATTCTCTTAAGTGACACAATTTATATTCTTTTACAATGATTCTTTTTCAAATGCTTCAATTCTCTTAATATATTTTTTATTTAAGACAAAAGGAGACACGAAGCCACGTAGAACATAAGCACATAAACAAACAAATTATGCATCGAAGTAGCCAAGTACACAAAAAAAAATATATCACTTTTACAATAAAATATATAAACAAATAATGAATTTAAGTTAATTAAAAGACGTAGGTGAGAAAGCATTATATTTCAACAAATTCGATTTGCGATACGGCACTGTATTCAACTAACTTCAAGTTAACTAACATTCTAACTTGTGTGGAGAAACTAATCAACTTTAACGCGCCATTTTGCTTGCAAACGCGCTTGGTATCCGTGATCTTCCTCTTCTTCTTCTTCTTGAAGTGCAAGTACCCAATTGATTTTATAAAATCTATTATTATTATTTTTTCATTCGCTTATATTGATTGAAACGAATAGTTATTCATAATATTATTATATATAACTATCGACGCCAATGATTCTTAATTCATTTTGGTAATAAGTACTAATTGTAAAAGAAAAGCAAGCGATATACTCTAAGTATTATAAATCATAATTAATAGAGAAAGAGCCCCACTTTGTTTAGGAGAAATGTAAAAAGTCGCAGCATTATTATTGAAGCTAGTGAGGCTTAATATTGGGTCGTCTTTATCTTTCAGATGCTTAATTAAGGGGGTAAATATAGTAGAAAGTCACGTGATTGTGTTACATTTTGACTATCATGTGTTGTCCTCGAACAACAACATCACACCAAACTATCCTTAATGCAGTTAATTTATATTTTGATAGGATGAGCTAATTAAAACTTTTTTACCCACTCTAATAGCGTAAAGTGATCGTATTGGTAAATTTATAAAAAAGGGAATTATTTTAGCTTTATTAATTGTGTTGGTATATGTGTTTCAGCTTTGTTCTAAATTTCGCAGTGTTGTATGTTGTTTACTTACTCTTTTCCTCTCCGTACGAAGAACGGGTATTCTGCCAGTGTGAAATAATATAAGGTGAAAACATAATGCGAGAACGACTGCCTGTGATGTGGAAAAAGATTAAAACAGCTTCAAATATTCCTCAGAACTGATACAAAACCATCTGCTTCATCAATTTAAATGAATGAAATTGAGTTCTTGCAGTTCAGGAAGGAGAAGAATACCACGTATACCCAGACATGTGACCTATGACGTGAGCACCAGCTAATCTTTATCAGCAAAATGGCGTATTAAAGTTCAGCTAAGTTTCTCTACATAAGTTAGAATGCTAATTAATGTGAAGTTAATTAAATACAGATTCGCATTGCACATCGAATGAGTTGAAATATAATTCTTTCTCGTCCACTTCTTTTACTTAACCTAAGTTTATTTTTTGTTTATGTATTTTATTGTAACCACAATATATTTTTGTATTGCGTACCTGGCAACTTCGATGCATAATTAGTTCCACATGGCTTCGTGCCTGTCTCTGTGTAAATATAGAGTGAAAGAATAAAAATCTTTGAGAAAGAATATGTTGAATGTGTCACTTAAGAGAATGGATACCTGACGGGCTTGGCTTACTCGAAATAGAATGAAACGAACAGTTGCTAACGTAAACAAATACCCACGTTTCTACAACCCATCAGATCGAGATACCCACACTTGCAGGCATTCCATTGCAAGAAACCAGCTTCAAGTAAGACTGAGGTGATAGGAAACAGATTGCCAAACAACAAATGGATTTTTTCATTAAGCCGTCCTCACGACGATGTTAAATAGAGACCATTAAGTTATTATCATTTAATTTTTTATTAAACTTAAAGGCTTTATAACTTCTTTATTTCGGAGAGTATTTGATACGAATTGAACTCGTTCATTTCGTAGTAGGTGAAAGGGATGTAAAGTGGACAACATTAGAGTGGATGTTTTGCAAAAAGGCTTACTAATTACTACTTCGAACATATTTTGTATTTTTTATGTTATTAAAATTTAAATGATTATCTTCATTTTGAATAATAGATGAGCTAATTTGGGTTCAAAGTTTTTTAACCGCAAGTTGTTTTTCCCACTTGCATCATGGGTTTCATGGGGTCAGTGTCTTAAAATTTATTATTTAATCTTTTGTTACTTATAAAATAGTAAGTAAAACCAAAATAAAAATATATTTTAGTCTAAAAATACAGCCTTGCGCTTAAAAATAGTTATAACAATAAATAATATTAAAGCCTCATAAATACATAAATTCCTAATTCTCTCAATCTAGCAAGAGATTTTTCATGAATATTTAAAGTGGTAGCAAATATTATTCTTTGCTATTTCAATCTTTGTAAAGTTTATTTACATTGATATGGCTACCACGATTCATAAACAATTAAAACAACTATAATAAAATACCTGATAACAATACGGTGAAGTTTTTTAATAAAGCAAAATTAAACAAAATTTTCTAACTTTAATTGAAATCACACTATCACTATTAATCTAGTAGGAATCTACAATGTCCAAAAACAAAAATAATATTCTTTTTTTTAATAAATTTTAATTTCCTAAAATCATTAAAATTTTATAATTAAATATCAACCTTATTAATTATAAACTTTAAATTATCCAGTATAATATTATTTCCTTGCGCACATCCATTTTCTGGCTAATCCCTGGTAACTATCAGATCAAACGCGCTTTAGTGCTGCAGTAAGAATGCGCCATAAAACAAAAGCTCTCTACTTACATTTTTAACTCCATTTGCGCTTCTGTTTTCATATTTTGTAGTCTCGCAATCTTATTTCGAAAATATTTTAAATCATTCTTGAAAGATTCCGGTACATGTAAGTTCATTTGAATTCGCTAGTCCCTTTATAGATTTCGTTTAGTGTTTTGTTATGCTTTTGCTTTACATTTTATTTTCTGTTTTTTGAGTGATATATTTGTTACTTAATATATTATATTTTGTTTCAATTTTCTTGAATGCTACTCACACTATTGTACTGATATAATTTGCTTTGACTAAATTGATACAATATTAGAAAGCACACCTTTTTGCGGATATAATGGGGTGAGCTGATGAAGAGATTATATTTTTTAATTTTTGGTTTTCCGGCTTTTTATTATATATTTGTTTTAATTTTTTTGTTTAAGCATTTTTTAAAAATTAATAATTTTTCTTGTTCTCTTTTCATTAATCTTTATTATTTTTCATGTTTTCTCTATATTTTTAACATAAATTTACAACAATTAAAAAACTCTGTTATTATAGGCATGTCTAATTGTTCATACTAGTCTTTAGTCCCTTCAAGCTAATTCTATACTAATTAATGAAAGACGTGTCTAAAGTAACCAAAAAAATATGTACATACTCATACTAACATAAGATATGCTTATTGGTGACTAAAAATAGTCACAATTAAAATAAAACAAAAATAAGAAATTGCTTTTCCTTCATAAAAACCCTTGTTTTTGAATTTTGTACTTACCAATTTAATGCTTTGTCTTGTTACTACATAAGAACATAGTTTACCAATATTGCAGGGAATACTTGAGAGTTAAATACTGAAATATTCCATTTGTCTACTCACTCATCTATTTAACTTTATGAAATAGCATTAAAAAAAGTGCTGCATTAAAAATAGGGATGATAAAAAAGTGCAAATATATTATTTCCCGTATTCATTCCACAATTCTTTCTATCATCCTAACAAATCCAATCAATCCCACTTCTTGACATTGAAAAGACTCTTTTTTCACCATTTGTCATGGAGCTCTTATTTCGGAGTACAAACGAGCCAGTTTAATCTGAAATTCAGAGGCAAGCCATCAATCAATTTCTTCAAAAACCTCTTGCACATTTCTTTTATGAAAAGGAACAATTCGAACGTGAATAGTTAAAATGCAGTTTGGTTAAATATATTGGCGGATGTTGCACCAAGTTTAAGATAGAAAATTTAAAGTGTAATTGCATACTGCAGAAACTTGTGTTAATTTTTAAATACATAAAAAATTCTTCTATTAAAAGACTGCCTAAGAAACAGAACGTTTAACTTGGGGAAGTATTTTTCATATCTTGATAGTAAAAAAAAAAAATCTTACTGCCGTCGTCACCACTATTTCAGAAAATGTTCGCTGAGCATGCTTCTCTCTTTCTTCATTCATAAACTATTAGATAAAACAATATGACGTATCAAAATATTATTGATGCGCATAATTTTACTCCACATAATTCAATTTAGTGGGAACCTGGAAGCTATTGGCAAAAAAGTTAACATTTTTTTTGCATCCACGTACTTTTATTTCTGTAAATGTGTAACTCGTCTAACTTAGTTCAAATTTCGAATTAGTATTGAAGTAATTATGTAACTTCTACTGCAGGTTAACCGGTTTTTCGAATTTTAAGAAAAACTTATCGCAGTAAATTTATATTCTATGACTGAAAATAATAATAATAAACTGTTATTCCATTTTTAAAATTTCTAATTAGTTTCAGAGTAATAGAATTTTAAAAAACTTAAACGGAGAAAAAAATTCGGGTAAAATAACCGTACTAACCGTATGGCAATGACTTTTCTTTCTTTTTTCTTATAATAAATAAAAACAGAAAAAATAAAGCTTTTCAGAGGTTAGGTTTTAATGACCGGCAATAGATTAAGAAGGAAAATTTTTTTTTGTTCTCCCATTACCAAAAAATATAGCTATAAGCTTTTAACTTGTGTTAATTAAGTTAATAGTCATTTACAATAACTGCACAAAATTTCGTAAACCTATCTCAAATATTCATGGAGATGGGAACCTTTTTATAAAAAACTTTTTTCTTTTACTTACGTTTTATTACTATAAACTGTAGAAATATTTAGTAAAATTAAACAAAATTTTTAGATTCATTTTTAATTAATTGTATAAATATTTTACAATTTGAAAAAAAATCGTTACAAACTGTGCAAGATATGAGCATTTGAAATAATCTTTTCATACTACGCATGAGTGGAAAAAAATCCAAAATATTTCTTTTTGTTGATAATTTTGTCTTAAACCGTAATTTGTAACTTGTGAAAAAAAGCACAATTTAAATATCTTGAAAATTTATAAAGTTTCTAGTAATTTCCTAAGCAATTTTTGTTTGTTTGGAAAAAGAGCTTTGAAAGGTAAGGGGTTTTCCACAAACTTAATTTTGTACTTAGAAATAAGATTTATTAGAAATAAATGTCCGAAATATTTGTTATATCCGATTTGATATTAATTTATTCGTTGATATTATTATATTTGTTGGATTTTTTAATATCTGCTGAGAATAGATTAGGAGAAACATCAGTGTTTGGAGTACTGGGCAAATATATAGCGGGCAGTGGCACTTAACTAAGCCCAGTATATATTTTGGACACATTTACCAAAGCGACTATGTGATTGTCAACATTCACCGGTGGAAATAAACAACCACCCATTTCAATTTTTCACAGAAACATACTCATCTTATCTGAGAATATTTTTTTACTATTTGCATTTATCAAATGCTTTATTAATTGCTATATGTATTGACTACAATAATAAGTATAACATCGTTAAATCAGTAATAAATTAGAGGAAAAATTAACATCTTTTGAAAATGGCAGCAACAGAACAATTTAATTTTTTTATTGAGGCAAATGAATAATATCTTTATATAAATATATAAACTTGATTTAACAAAAAATTGCCGTTTTTTTTTAGTTTTTCAAATTTGACAAATAAATGTATTTCAAAAGATTTCAATAAAATTATATTCAATATTTAGCCACGTTTCTGAATTAAATATCTCATTTTTCATTTTTCGAATAATAAATAAATGTAAGTGTTAAAAGTTCGATTGATTTTTAATACATAAAAATTACTTCATTTTAGTGATAGCAAGTCTATTTCCCTACCTGTTAGTAAACGCGAAGCAAAGATAAATTAACAGCTTGTTTGCTGATACGTAATTAGGCAAATCATACTTCTTATTTCTTAGCTGCCATAATTTTTTAATAAGTTTTTTTCTAGTGGTAGTGAAAAAAATTTGCAACAATAACTGTAGGCATGAATTTCTTGTTGTTCTTGTGGCATATCCTCCAAATGTTGTGGCTTATCCTCCAAAAACAAGGTCCATCAGACCGTTGACCTTAAGAAAATTGAGGACCAGAAAGGGATATAAATATATGTCCTCTCTGGAAAGTCCCAAACAGTCCAGGATGTGTTTGGGAGAAGCATGCTCAGTTTGACATTTGGAGCAGACCTCGAAGATTCTCCAGTCTTCGAAAAATGAGAGACTTTTTGTGTGACCGCTTCTTGTCAGGAAATTGAGGTTTTAGAAGCTCTGTCACAATTGAGGGCGAATGAAGAATCTGACTCTTTGCTCGCATGTCAGTGATGGCAGGGAGGAATCTTCCACCCCTTCGAAATTTCAGAATTAACTATGGATTGATGTTCTAAAAGGATAAGTGTTGAAGAGGAAGAATAAGAGAGGTAACAGCCCTCCTTGGCCAGTTCATGTGCCTGCTCATTGCCATATATGTCAACATGAGATGGGATCCACTGAAAATAAACATCGTGGAATTTCGAAATGAGCTTGAGTTTTAGAAGGATGGAAATACTAGTTTGATCCCCAATTGCAATCCAGTTGTGGATATGTTGTAGAGAGCTGTGGCTGTCCGAAAGGATCCAGAGGTCCCCTAAGTCATTTTCATTAAGAACAGCTTCAGGGCCTTGTTCAATTGCTATTAATTCACTCTTGAAGACTGATGGGAAATCAGGGTTGCGGAGGCAGATAGACTGTCTATCCCCTGGTTTCTCAATGTAGATGCCACTGCCTGCGGGTCGTCCAGTTTACTGCCGTCCGTAAAAAATTTTATGGCTTTGTCGGGGATCTTATTTATGATTTCTAAGGTCAACTGTCTGGGATGAGCTGGGATCAAGTCCGTGGTGAACGGGGTAGTAAAGTAGAAGGGGAAATGAATTCTTGGGAGTCCCTCTGAGGAATTCAGGCAAGAAATTAAGAAGTGGGGCTCAATTTCATTATAAGGTAAGCATAGAAGTTCAGCTTGACTGAAGGGATTGTTTTTCTTAAGTCTTTGATTGTTATTCCAGTTGTTTCAATATAGGGAGGTTCTATTATGCTGACCATAGCTAGAAAGTTTGTTGAAATATTTGGTAAGGTTGACCTTTCTTCTAGTTTGGAAAAGTTGCAAGTTAGCCTCATCGAGAACTACTTCACTAGGTCAGCTGCGTCTTAGTTCAGCAATAATTCTAGCAGCACTGAGATTAACCTTCTCCAATTTATTCAAGTTGGAGGCAGAGGCACAGCTATAAACAGGGAAACCATACTCTAAGATGGGCGTAATAAATGTCATATACGTATTTCTCAGAGTGAAAGCATCAGCTCCCTAGTCTCTGCCCGCTATATATTTAGGAATATTTAATCTTTTTCTGCCCTTTGAAACGATATGTTCGATGTGCTTATTGCTTGTCCATTCGGGATCTAAAATAAATCCCAGATATTTAGGATGCTTCTCATAAGCAAAGTCCTGGTTATCCATTTTTAAATTTGGTTGGAAATTTTATAATCTTTTATTGGGAGTAAAAAAGGTGGCAATGGATTTTGCAGGATTATAACAGAATTTAAATTCCGAGGCAAAGTTTGATAATGCAGAAAGAGTGTTGCTAAGCTTCCTCTTCATTTCATTTAAATTGGTACCAGAGAACGATGTCGCCGGCAAACAAGTCAATTCCTACACCAGTGGGTGATAATTTCTCTATGCAAGCTAAATATTGAGAGAAAAGCATTGGATTGAGTACTGAGATTTGAGGAACCCCCTGTCCAAGCTCAAATCGGTCAGAAAGTCTTGCTAAATTTTACTCTGATTGACCTGTGATGTAAGAATTTCGAGATCCGTGCCAAGTTGTTGTCGCGAATGTTGAAGGTATCATGTAGTTTAATTAACAATTTATGTTTCCGCACTCTATCGAACGCTTTTGTAAGATCTAAGAGGGCAGCACTTGTGTGGTGGGTAGGTTTTATATTTTGTTCATCTCTAATGTTTTGGCAGAAAAATAGAAATGGATCAATGGTACTATGGCTGCTTTTGTAACCAAATTGTTCGCATGGCATTAAGTTCTTCTTGTCCAGAAAGTATTGGATTCTATTCAAGATAATTTTCTTCATAATTTTGCAAACTGTGCTAGTCAGTGCAATGGGTCTGAAATCCCTAGGGACCCAAGTCGTTTCGAACAGAGTCCCTTTTCCAGTCTGATGGAAGGCGTCCAGTTTTCCAAGAAAGATTGATAACATCTAATAGTATCTGTTTTTCTTGGTGGCCGATATTTTCCAGCATTTAGCCGAAGATTCCATCTGGAGATTTTGTCAGGTCAATAAGGGCCATTTCAAGGAGCAATTCTTTCAGTGAGAAATTTATAGATAAGTCTCGATTGCCCAAATCTTAGCTTAGACTGCGATAAATAATGCTTTTAGCTTTTCTCAGACCAGGTTTATTCTCTCTTGTGAAATCCAATGTGCTTGTTTCCTGGTAGTAGGTCATAAGGCCATCTGTTACAGCTTTGTCATTGGGAAAACCTAACCATTTTTATCTATTACGGCGTTACTTTCCTCATACTTTTCCTGTTTTTAATTAATGTTCTTGACAATCCGCCATAATTTGGAGTTATTTGTTCTAGAGTACAGATTGCGGCACATTTCTTTCCATTTAGATCTCTTCAATTGTACGTATATTGTCTTTATTTTCGCATTAATTTTATTAATTTCAGTTCTAAGACTATTATTGTTCTCGTTTAAACTCTCATAAAGAAGTTTTCTCTTATCAAGAAGAGGCTTTAAGCTTGAAGCAAAATAAGTGAAGAAAGGCACATAGCGCTTAATATTAACTCTAGGACCTTGGCATTGGCAAGAATAATGCCCTTGAAATTCTTCCAGTATTCTTTAAGGACGTTTGAATAAGGAGAAAATGTCATGCTAATATCAACTGCATCTCTAAATGAGTTCCAGTTAGACTTTTTGATATTCCAGAACTTTTCTCGTATGATCTGCACTCTCTGTCTTTGTTTCAATTCCATAAGGACCAGAAAATGATCACTGCCAATAGTGTACAAGACACTCCATAAACATCGAGGAAAAATTCCTGAGCTAGTAATCGCAATGCCCAGTGCCTCAGAGCTGTCATAGCTATAGAAAGTGTAGGTATGAGTGCCATCACTAAGAATCATTGCTTCGGAATCATCAATCAACTGAAGAAATTCCTCTCCTCTTGCATTAATGCAGGAAGAGCCCCAAGCGGGATGTTTGGCGTTTAGATCACATAAGATAATGGTGTTTTTGTCTAAGATATTGGAAAAACTTGCAGGAGGTTGTTTTTGATTAGGTGGATGGTAAACATTTATTATGTTAAGTGGTTTGCCTCTCCATAGAATTCTTATACCCTGGATTTCCAGGTCAGAGGTCCAATCTGAGCACAAGCGCGTCCCTGATTAGCCTGCGCAACGTAAGCAACAAGATTCTCGGTCAACGAAGTCATAAGGAGGATGTGAGATGCAGATTCTGTTGATCCGGGGATCTGAGCACCATATATATGAATTTCTTAAATTTCATCAGCACGTCAATGATTACCAGATAGTTTTTATCATGTTTTACCACACAGTTATTACCAGATAGTTTAGCGAATTAACTATTTATGATGATAAAACATTTTAAATAAAATTTATTAAATAAGGAAGAATACGAATGATTGCTTACATATGATTCGGCCAAAATCGGAATGTCCCCCCTCTCAAAAATCAAAATCCTTGGCGTCCCTGCTTCACAAAATATCAGATACAATTTTTTTTAGTCAATTTTAAGAAAATAACTAAAAGAAATATTAGTTGTATAATATCAGATGCAAAGAATACAACTATTTTTATATACTATTACTTTGTGGTGAAATATATCTCCGAATTTAATGTTGAACAACCGAAAATGCGAAAGAACATTTTTGTGATCAGCAAATCGAGTTTTATTATAAATTTAAAGAGAGAATGAAAGCTCTAAGCACCAAAGGTGCAAAAAATTTGCACTAAAACCATTCGTCTTTTCACCGTACGTTAAATATTTTTGTTTTCGAAAACTTGGCTCGTTTTGAATTTGTCTGTATAGTAGTTTAAATTGAGTTGGCGTCAGTTTGCGGGTATTTGCAACGTTGTTTTTCATTTGCAGAAACTTAGTTCGCCGTTAAAAATATGTATGTATGTTTTCAGTATAATATAGAATTTTCAGTCTCTGTAAGCTGAATTAAATAATTTTATAATGTATAATTTCTATCCACATCTGCCCTGTTAAAGTGTAGTCCAAATTCGAACTCACTCTGCTACGTGTATATTTTATTAACGAACTCATTTTATTTTAAAAATAAATGTGTGTATGTAACATAAATGACTGATTCTTAATTAATAGTGTCTCGTGAAATTAACTTTAGTGATTCTTAAATGTATCATATCTCAGTATAATTAGTGAGTTATTAATTTTAGTGTTGCTGAAAGAAAAAGGTGGTGGGTGGCGGTTACTTTACACCAAGTAAGCGTAGAAGAATCATTTTATCTATTTCATAGCCCCAGCGGGAACTAATACTTTGCAGAGTGGAACATCACTTTGGTATTAAGTAGTTGCCATCATTTTTGGTGATCGATGCACGAACTTTTGTTGCACCATACATTCACATATTAAATGAACTCACTCACTCTCGCAACACTGAAACCGAATTTTAAATAGAATTTTAAAACTCTCTACAAAGCTAAATTTAATGAATGAGAATTTTTTTTTAAGTTGATGTGAAAAACTTTTGGTACTATATTAAATTGAATTTGTTTAAATATATTATATATATANTATATATATATATATATTGTAATTTTTTCTTTCCTTCTTTCTTTCAGTGTTGGGGGAAAAATAAGCTTTTTTCCGAAAGAAATGCTAACCATTTATGGAACATCCCGATTGTTAAGATCATTTCGTATTGTTCACCTCTGTTAAAATCGAAATCACTCCCTTGAATTGATTAGAAGTCGATATTGCAAAACCAGATTTACTTTATAACCCTTACTCTGTTCTAAATGTCACGTTCCTTGAAACAAGAGGAATTGGTAAAACCAAATGATGAACATGTACTAAACCCCTTTCGATTTAATGATGAAACAGTCCGCGTGCAGGAGAATCACTTTAAAATCATAAGCGATTCTACCTATTCATATTACTATACTAAATATGCAATTCTTTAAAAAATTATATGCAGCTAAAGAATGATCATGAAACGCAATTTCATTTTTAAATTAGATTATACACTGTAATATTGTTTTCGTGTATGCGAAAAATGGTATTAAATACTTTATACCACAAAAAATGGTGAGAAGGATAATTCTTGGTGTAATCAAAGAAGTTTTTGGTGTATTACTGTGGTTTGATTGCTATGTACTTATTGAAGAAACTCCAAAATAAAACTTAACAACTTTTTAAGAAAGAAAATAACAACATAAGCAATCTCAGGCCAGACAACCTCACTCGTTGCCCTTCAGAACAAAGTTGACTCCTATTAGGAAAATAGGTAATTTCCAAAAGGATGCCACAGCCATTTCTGAAGCAACACAAATATCACCCCCCCCCCAAGTTATGAGTTTTGCTTTAATGGAAACTCTCCTGCAAAAATGTTAGAATTTAGAACAAAAAACACATTACTGCTTTAAAAAAAACTCGAAAAATTACCCACTATCATATTTGTTGGATTTATTAAGTCTTAATAAATATTTCAAAATTTAATTGCTTGATGCAAACTATTAAAACTTAACTATTATTCAGCAAAATCAAGTTAAGAAATATTATTCACACAAATAAATAAAATTCAGAATTAGTATTTTCTAATAAAATTTAAATTATTCATTAAAAACAGTTGCGTGCTTAGTATGCAATATCGGAAAACAAGCATACAATGCCACACAATATGAGTTTCTTCCATGAACTTTAAATTTATCCTTGTACCTTAGTTCTTTTTTTAAAATATTTAACTACTTAAATTCGAGTCGCTCAACGGCCAAAATCAAATTGGACGTAAATTCATCTAGTTATTAAAATAAATTTTCCTCTTCGGAGCTTTTTTTTCTCTTTTCAAAAGCTTTTTTTCTAGTTTTTTCTTCTTCTTTTCTTTCGATTCTCTTTTTTCCGTTTACTATTGTCTATAGTGTTGGCGTTCAAAATGTGTACAACACTGAAGTATGCCTTAGATTAAAGATATATTTTCAGTCTGTATGGATTTTTTGTGTGATGTATTTCGAAATAGATTGTTATTCTGACCGTACTCAATGCAACAGTAGAACGACATTAGTTCCTCGCCAGCTCTTCATAGCTTGTGGAAATGCATTTACCCTGATGGCAACTATTTCTCACCTAAATTTTTCTATTTTTTTGGCAACATTACTTTTTTAATTTTAAATCTCTTTTGTTTCTTCTCATCCACGTCTAGCAAGTCTTGAAGCTCCTGTTTTTGAGCACCTCGAAACTTTCCAGTATGTATACTTTTGAAACGAATGCAGTTTTTAATCAAGTAATAAAAGAATAAGAGTCTATAATTGAATGAATGATTTTTTTTCTGTTTTAATTTAGGCAATTTTCGCTGAATATTCTTTTTTGCTTTACCAAAGCGTCAAACTTCTATGAGAAATGTACACTTTTGTTGTTCTTTAAATCGTGTGGCGTCACTTAAATTTTCGTTTTTCGAGAGGATTCCAGTGTCATAAGTTCCGCCACACAATAAATCCACACAATCTGGTCTTTTTTACCACACAATAAATCTTCCTCGAGTTTTGTTGCCACTTTTCAAACATTTTTAAAAAATTTTGTTCGGTTTTGGTTGTCATTGTAACTTCACTATTTTCTAAAAAAATTAGAATGTTTGGAGGGGAATGCAATTTTCTTGAATTTAATCACTACAAGCTGCACTGGTGACTGGTTCTAAAAATTAAGTATTTTCTTTTTTCACGGCTAATTAGAAATTATTTTAATCTGTGCCAATTTTTTCCTCTAGAAGATCTGCAAAGTGCCATTCGTCATTTTTTTAGTTTAATTTCCGAATCTAAGACTGCATGTATCACAGGAATTTGAAGTCTACTCTGAATCATGGCCTTTGATAATTTTTCATCAACTAGAACATCAATGAATTGTAAAGGATTAATTTTGAAGTCAGTTTTTTCGTTTAATAATTCTGAGATAATCTTTCCTAATAAATCTTTTTTAATCTTCGAACTACCCGTTGACCTTTTACATCGTTTTGAACATTCCCTTTCGAAACATTTAAGGCGAACATTATCTTTTCTTGTCTAAAGCATGAAGGAAAATATTTCGAAACTTGAATATTCTGTTCTTCCCGTTCGAACTTCCCGTTCGAAATTTGATTTTTCGAAATTTTCTATAGAAATCTTTTAATTTTGTTTTCATATCTATTTTAAAACTGTTCTAACCATCCCATTTATTGGATCAATCATTCGTAGTTTTAAAATTCGGCCATACATCGATGAAATGTCCTTTCATTTCCAAGGAAACTTTCCGCTTAATTTAATCGGTAATCATTAAATTACAAAGCTGATGTTATTTCTAATCCTCTTCTCAATTCGTTGAAATCATTACTCAATTCGCATGCAAAATCAAGCCAACTTGTCTCCGGTTTTTTCAGACGTTTTGTAAAAAAACTCTTGAATTTCTCGGGTGTAATTTTGAATCTTTTTAACAAGAGTTCTTTTTTTCTTGACTGAAATTATCAGTGGTTTATTCCTTTGCTTGGCATCAATCTTATTAAAAGCGAGTACCCAATTTCTTTTTTTTTTCTTATTCCATTTCGTTTCGCTTGTCTCTCGAACAGGTGTAAGCTGTTGTCATTCACACTATTCGTAGAATATTATGAAGTTCTAATTTCAGTTTAATCAAAAGATCATTTTCGTTTTCCCTAAGTTTTATTTCATTTTCTGTGCGCAATTTTTTTAAATTCAAAATTTATTCCTCTCTTTCGTTTTCTTTCTTCGGCTTCTATTTCTGGAGATGGTTCTCTTTCATTGGCTTCCACATCTTGAGTTTATTGTTTTCTTTCTTTGACTTCTTCTTTCCTTCTATTTTCTTCTTATTCCATTTTCTGGATTCTTCTTTACTTTTTCGTTCTTAAATTTCCAATTTAAGTTCTTCTTTCATCAAACTCAATAATTTCTTTGACGAAATTTCCATCGTAATTTTTATTTTCTACTTTGCCTTTCTCAATTTTGAATAATTTAAAATTTTCAGCTTTCGCAATGCCCGTTTCGATAGCAACAAGTCTTCTTTCTCCCTTCTCGCTAGGAACGTCATCGTTTAATTATCAATAAGAACAGTTCGAAATCGATTATAATTATTATTCGTATAAATACTTAAAGAATCCTGTACTGATGCACCACTGTAGTAACTGCGTTTCGATTGCATTGAACTGGTTGAGGAAACTCCAAAATAAAATCGTTTTATTTAAAAAAAGAGATTAGTGACATAAACAGGCTATCTCAGACCAGACAACATCACTCGTTTCCGGTCTGAACAAAACGTACTTTTTCTTTTAGGAAATAAGTGATTTCCCCCAAAAATAACGATGCAGAGCCATCTCTGAATTAACAAAAAGAATAAACAAAATTATTAATTTAGCTATCCCAGCAAGAATTTTGACACTTCTTTTGGTGTAAATGAGCTGACACCAGTTTTTGTGTTCAAGTAACACCAAATTTTTTGATATCAGTACCATCAAATACACAATAAAATTAGTAAAGATACTTTTAAAATACAAATGCAATATTCAATATATATATATATACTTACCTGCGTTATAAATATGGAGAATTCGAAAATGAAATATTCTTCGTTTGAAAATTTTTTTCTCAAATAATATAAGCATATATTATCCCTTCATTACTTTAAGATGACATACCACATAGCAAAATTTTATAATTGTAAGATCTCGATATGAATTTCCATATGTAACTCAGGGTGTTCCACCTTTTATTAGAATTTACTAAACATTTTTTATAATTTAAAAAAACATCTAAACTATTAGAAAACAAAATTCCAAAACTCTGTCTTTTTTTATTTTACCATAATTTTGAATATTTAGTCACTCGGGAGCACTTTTCGTGGAATCTCCCTAAATTTAAAATAAGTTTGAATTAAATGGACTCTCTTAGTAACAGAATCACACTTATCTTTATATTTTTAGTGAATATTCTGAATTTTTCTCATGAATGCTGTGATATGTATAAAAAGTATAATATATTTAAATGTTTAGATTATTACTTTGCATAAAAATTACATTCTGTCTATGTATACAAACATCAAAGTGATTATAAATGAATAAATACTGTTTGAATATTGATCTGGATCTGTACATTTTTTGTTAGTATTTACAAGTTATGTAATCATTTTTACATTTATTAATTTACTTCAAATTTACTATTTCTATAGGCCAATGTGATTAATATTGGAATATTTCCTTAATTAGAGATTGGGGGTTGACCAATCCAATATTTGTCTAATCTTTTATATAAATTTTTATTTGTCAAAGTAATAATTTCATTTTTAAATAATAAAATAATTTCAGAATATACATAGTAATAAGAATTCGCTTCAATCTAAAATTAAAGCTATAAAGTGGTACTTACTCTATAGCATCTGTTGGTGCTTTAACGAATGAAATGTAAAAAATAATTTTAATTTTACATACATCAATTTGAAGAAAGAATATATATATATATAAGGAAAAATTACACTATAGTGTAACTGATCCATACTTTATTTCATTAAATAACCCACTTATGATAGCACCTTTTCTCTTAATTTGGGATTAATAAAATATCAATTTATGATGCAATCTTCTCTTTTTTTATAATTACTTAATGATGTTAACTTTCTCTGCTTTTTGGCGCTTCAGAAATACTTAATAATGAGACAACCTTCCTCGCTTTTACTTCCCTTCAAAAATACCAAATCACGGTGCAATTTTCCTTCACTTTAAGTTCCCTTCAAAACACTTATTTTTGGTGCAACCTTTTCCTGCTGTTAGGTTCTTTCAAAGAACCCATTTTTGATGCAACTTTCTCTCGATATTTGGAGCTAGTGAAAGCACCAATAAGTAATAAAATTGAGCACAACTTTATGTTGCCAGCAAATGAATACCAGTATTTGGAGCAATATAGCTCGAAATTTTTTACAGTGTAGCGTGAGGTCCTTTTTTTGTCACTCTTGTGTCTCCAGTTTTAGAGCTCTGTAGAGCCGGAATTGCCTGGTTGATAGGGCTTTGGGCCCATGTCCAAGAGGTCGTTAGTTCGATCCCCGCCGGTCGAAGACTCCCCGTGTAGTAAATGATGGCTGGTGTACGTTGAATCTGTCGGATCACAAAATCCTCCAAGTTCTCGTAACAAATTAATACCTCTTGGAATAATGAATTGGAGATTGATCGTTATCTGGTTCAGGTGAAAATTATGATCTGTGGATGAATAAATGGATGTATCAATGGATGTATGAATAGGTCCGCCTTCTGGACCGGGTTGTGGTGTGTGTGTGTGACTGAAGTGTATTCTTGCACATAAATGATGCCACTGAAGAACAAAAAACGCACCCTCTGCTTTAACCAAGCAGACTTGCTGATAGTGATAGTCGCATTAGAAACAACAGCAACATAGCTGTGTACATAAGAGTTAAATATTGAAGGTAGCCCACTTTTATGCTAATAATTACGTGAAATGACGTTGCTCATGGTTTCAACCTTAAGTTTTGTTTTAATAGTAGGATAATATCTCTATTTTTACCTGCTTTGTTACTATGCTTTTTTCACCTCTCCTTTTTTCAATCTTTTTCTTTGGTTTTTATGCATTTTACGATTTTAGGACAGAATAAGGGACTTGAATCTTTACATGAATGGACATGAAATTTAAACGGTATATTCATGGAATTTATATAGATTATTTGTTCCGAATGTACTTTTCAACATCTATTTAAGTGCATGTAAATCAAATCATAATATACATAAATTAAATGAAATAATCAGAGACATTACAAGATGCTTTTGCAGCTGGGTGTATACGTTAAGAATTTATTTCTAAGTGAGCAAAACTATTCATCCAAAGTTATACAGCCCGATGAGTTCCCCATTGATCTCGAAAAACGCATTGTTCAAAATACCATTCATGCTAGTAACTTTTATATGGACAGTCGATATAAAAGTCATTTTAATCGACTATAAAATAATTAATTTATAGTTGATAAATATGTTATAAGCATGCATAGCCGAAATGTTCTTTTTTAGAACAAAACATTTGAATAAATTTCTTCGTATGCTAAATTTCCAGATTATTATCATTTTCGAAAATAATTAATTTTTTAAGCCTTTTCCTTTGTTACATGTTTTCTTATTTCTACTGAGTATAATTGTTTTTAACGCTCGTTAGAAATCATTTTCTATTTCTAACTCGTTTTCTAATTTTTTAATGCTAAATTTGAAAACTCTGCTTAACAGAAAGTTTTTTTAAACAATAATTGTTTAGAGTTGACAATATTGAGTACATCATTTAGGGTTCAACACTGTTTAATAGGTTTTTTCCAAAAAGAAAGAAAGCGGTGCGTTTTATTGCGATTAAAATGTAGGTAATGTTAGCTTTTGAAATTTGAAATTCGTTCACTTTGCTCCCTTTCAGTTTATTCTTTCTTACTCTTACTGCGAGTTAAAATTCTAAAAGCAGGACTATATAAGATAACATCTTTTTGCGCTGCTTCCCATTCTAACAAACGGGGGCATTGATTATAAAGCGGTACATGTTTGTTATTCGATTAGAAAAGCATAAATAAAATCAATACGGGTGGCATTCTTTAAAATTTCTAGAAGTCACGTCTCAGTTGCATTGGAAGAATTTTCTTCTTTTTCAATGGATTTTTCATCACATATCTTAGTTTTGGAGTGTTTACCAAAAGAAATATCTGCACGTTCTATTCTATCGAGGGTTTTCTTTCAAACATCGATGAATGGAGAAGAGACCAAAAAAAAAGCTATCGAATTTTTTAATTCCTGTAAAGTCTGAAAATAGATGGAAGCAAAAATGAAACTGTTTTTTTCATTCAAAAGTGAAAACTTAATTCCTAATGACGATCATCTTATTGAATGCAACAAACACCCTCTTAATAACTTCCATAGATCAGAGCTGTGTTCAAGTGTTTGACTCTGGAGTTTTCTGAGACTCTGACTCATTATCTCCAATTGACAAAAATTATTAAAAAAAATAGTCATCTCAATTTATTTTTAGCACAATTATAGTCAAAACTTATTTTATTAAAATTAAGCGTCATATAACTACTATACTTTCCGATTTCAGCGAAATTTCTGACTTTCCTCGTGACTGATACAATATGATCCCTAAAACACAAGGTGTGAACAATTATTGAATTAAGTTTTCACTCAGTCATGCGATTTTTAATAAGATATAAATTTAACTAAAAATTTTAGGNTTCCGATTGCAGCGAAATTTCTGACTTTCCTTGTGACTGATACAATATGATCCCTAAAACACAAGGTGTGAACAATTATTGAATTAAGTTTTAACTCAGTCATGCGATTTTTAATAAGATATAAATTTAACTAAAAATTTTAGGAAATACAAGTAATATCTGCAGCTTATCTTTTGCAATTATAGGAACAAACTAGAAAAAAACAAGTAAAATAAAATCTTTTTCTACCAATTTAATTTATAGCATTTTCTATCACTTAACAAATAAAACGCTCTTCAGTACTGCAATAAGAACGCGATATAAAGGATCCCTTTCTATTTTTTTTAGCTCCATTTGCGCTCGGTTTTTATGTTTTGAAATCTGGCAATCATATTACGAAAAGATTTTTAATCATTCTTGAAAGATTCCGGAAAGTGCAAATTCATTTGAATTCGCCATTTCGCTTTATAGATTTCTGTTATGTGTTTTGCTATGTTTTTTCTTTAAATTTTATTTTCTGTTCTTTTTTTTCCTGCTTGATATGTTTTATTTCTTATATATTTTTTACTTAAGATGTTTTATTTTCGTGTCAATTTTTTTAGTGTTCCTTACACCATTGAATTTGGATATTTTGCTTTGACTATATTGACACAAAACACTCCTTTTTGTGGATATAAAATATCACGTGAGCTGATGATGAGATTATATCTTTTCATTATTTTGTTTTCCCGCTTCTTAATAATATCTATCTATCTATCTATAAATAGAATATATATCATATATAACTCAGGGTGTTCCA
>NC_092209.1:1122677-1126497 GCF_043381705.1 Parasteatoda tepidariorum
TATATATATATATATTTATTCAGCTGCTTAATGCTAATTCTTTAATGAAATGTATGAATGCAAGCAGATGCATCGTGAAAAAGCCCAATATTTTCGGGTAGTCCAGTCTTTTATTTAGACATTCTGGAAGGGAATGAGTTGCATGAAATTCCTTGACGTAATCGAACGTCATCCAAAAGGGAAAATGTAACCATCTCGATTCGTTTTAACAGATGATGCCGTGTAGACAGATGGGAACTTTTAAGATTTTCTTAATCTGTATATTTTCCAGAATATATTATACATCTACTTCAGAAAATATCATATTTCGATTGGAATATTAACTTTTTTATGGCACTCTGTGAAGGAACAATTTCTTAAGTCTTAAAGTTAATAAGAGAATCTGTTTTGAGACAGGAATTACAAATAAGCTAGAAAGTCACGTATAAGACATTCTATATTACATAAGATTTTTTTTTTGCGCAGTTTAAAAAAAATAGGAATGAATAGTTCATACTTAAGCCAAGTTGTGATAACAGAGATGCCAACTTGCTTCTCTTTGTAGAAAATATTTTCTGGTGATACCCAACTTTATGTTTTAATGTATGAATCTTGGTTTAGAAAATTTGATTAAAATTTATTTTGGCCACCATTGCATATGAATAATTCAAAAGTTCACATAAAACATAATTCTATTCCTACTTTCTAAATGATTTCTACACCCGTTAAAAGCACAAACCCTTCAACGACGCCTCTGAGGTTAGATTTTGCAATTTTTCTCTACTTTCAAATACCGGATTTCATATCACTTAACCGATTTATACGCTTGTATTTAGTATTCAATTTTGAAAATGTTTATTGTCTTTTCAGTTTCTAAATATTTTTCACATTTTAACCCATCGTTGTATATAGTTTATCGCCATGTCTATTTAAGTTTTGTTATTTAATCGGATGTTCATTTTGTTTCTTCATTCATTGGTGCACATCACGATTCTGTTTGGAAGTTGTCCAAATTTTCGTCAATCGTGAGTGACTAAAATCAACAGCCGAATCAAGTCATGCACTCCTTCCCTCCCTTTCCGTTTGCCAACTTATTTATAATTTTATTAATATACCTTTTCAAATATATCGACTTTCAACACCGATGAATCAATTATTTTCAGCTTCGGCACCCGATGCTGGGATTCTGAATGCACCGTAAGCTTTTAAATTCTTATCCATCTTCATATTGAGTTTTCGAAAACATTAGCGGAAGCAAGAAACTTTCCACAAGTTTTAGTTTTTTTATTATTTTCTGCAACTTTTTAAATGAAAACTTTTTCTGAAAGTAGAGCATTCTTTTTTAAAATTGTAGCTATTCTTCTCCTCACGAAAACCAACCATAAATAAAAGGGTTTTACTATGATTTTTTTTTTCTTCATTGTTCCGTCTTACTTTATTCAGTCCTCACAAGATCGTAAATTCGATCCACTATCCTATAGCAAACACAGGGGTCGGAGCCTCCTATTAAAATTAAAATAGTGGTAAGAGAGTTTTGACATTTTTCATTCCTTATTCGATGAAAGGAAACATTTTAACTACTACGTTATGCTAACACTGTAAGTAATAATATTTAGTTCAAAACTATTTGCTGTGTTATTTTTAAATTAAAAGGAAAGGTAAACGATTTTTTTACTCAAATTTGAATTAAACTTTTTGTTAGATAGTTTAAATTAAGTTGGCTGTTTTGATAGTTTAAGTAAATTAGTTTTGTAGGAAGCTCCGACCCAAGAAAAAGTTGGCATAAAAAGAGACTACTCTATATTTACACATAATTAAATACATTAACATATAAAAGAAAAGTACTTAATGGTGATGATTCCTGTTATGAAAAACTTAAATTCTACTACCAAACGATTTTACATGAAATAGAAAAGAAAGTAAGTGGAGAGATTCAGACGTTGCAGTAAAAAAAGGCCATAGTACGACGCATTAAGAACTACATAAAAGTAGTTTTAAAGCATGATAATATAAAGACCTCATTTACTTCAATAATCATAAAAGTGTAAAAAAATCGACATGTTTCGGAGGGTCTGTCATGTATGCAGCCATCCCAATGATCCGTAATGAGTGTTTAAAAAAGTTGAATTTCTCGTTTGGTTGAACATTGAAAAGGCTCGTTTCGAGTCTATTATCTCAAACAGTCGTGTCCAGAATGAAAAGGGGTCTGTTTGAAACTAGTATATTATATCAATTCATAACAACTCAATCGTAACACTGTTCACCTTTAATCAACAGAAGATTCAAACAAAATGAAAACGTATTAAAGAGAGAAATAAATCTGCTCTTTAAATGATCCCTCGCATAAAAGAGGGCTTTTTTTTTAAATGAGGAGAAGAGCAACAAATGTCGCTCTCGTTAATGTGTTCTCTTCCATTATCGCTAATACCTCTTTCACAAAGTTTACAAAACCACAGATTCTAATGAAAGTGAAGTTTGATACGACACGTAAACATACTTTTTTTCTCCACTCCTTCAATTTCTTGAAACTTTATTTAAACATTCCATTTTTTTTTATGTTTCAGGCCAACCAGCCGGAGGCGGAAGGACTGGAGGATCGTTACCATGGCAACGAGATTGCTAGTCGCTACGGTATGCTTCCTTTAACATACTCTATTGTTTGCTTTTGTTGTCTTTCTAATTTTCTGCCTAATCTATCGATGCGGGGTTATTCATGCGTGCTTCTAAAGTAAAAAACGCGCCTTTCGAAAAGAATAAATTTCTGCTGGTATGCGGGAGCAACAGATGGGGTCGCCTTCCGGATGAATTGTTTGTTCAAAATGCGGGAAAAAACAATCTCTTTTAGAAGTCTGAAAGCAAATGTTTTCCCTATAGATGAGACAGCCATAGTGTAAAATGATGAGTTAATATTCATTTCATGAGAGAAATATTTTGACAAACCTATACTTCTTCTAGCTTTCAGGAACTGTAAAATGACAAATCAGTAACTTATATTTTTAGACTATCTCGCAAACATTATGTCATCAGTTTAAAAACCTTTCTTGCCTCGCTTGCTCATTGCTTATTTTCTTCCCCTTCCCTAGTATCATTAGTGCAAGGAAACTTTTTTTGCTCAGATTTTCCATAGCAACAACGCAATTATATTAATATTTAATGCAACGTGCTCTTCCTAAACAGATTCAAATTAGATTTAAAATTTAAACTCTGCAAAATCACTTTCACTTCTTATTGAACAGTCATCATCGATTGGGTGACTCACCATTCAAATGAAACTATAAGTCTTTCAGCAACAGCATCGCCCTTTTAATAAGTATCACGTTTATGTTTACTCTACTCTCCAATTTTGAAAACAAATCCAGCAAACATTTTTTTTTCAGTATCTCGGAGTCACGTTGTTAAATCAATCAATTTGCGAGGTTTTATTTATTATTTTTTTTAAGTAAAGGCCGTTTTGTTTGCGAGGTTTTTTGTTTGTAAACTAATAGGTGACGCGCGTGTCATAACGAGTGCCTGTGTCGTGACCCGACATCCCTCAGTTGCAGCTTTGTAGGTAAACTGTTTCGCCAGTTCAGAGTCTTTAAAATGTTCAAATTAAACAAATCGCTCGCCAAGGGCGAGATATGATCAGTGATGCGTTTTTAGTCGGCAAAAAATATGTCTGCTGCATACATTTACTGGCAGATTTGTGAAAGGGAATTTTGCTACTCTATGACAATGGCTCTCTCTGCAGCTCATATCCCAGCTTTATTGGACTTTTTTAGTTGGAACCACCCCTCGTTACAGCCCAGATCTTGCGCTGAGTGATTTTAATCTTTTCCGATATTTCAAACATCATTTTGGC